>NC_132784.1:27719000-28020000 GCF_048418805.1 Vulpes vulpes | reverse complement strand
TGTGTGTGTGTGATTAAAATTGGATACACATTAACAATGCAGAAATGGAGAATATATGGTGAGTTATAATCAAGAAAGGATGCATTGTATGGGCACACAGCCATAACTGTGTCTGCTACTAGAATAGCAGACAACCCTAAAAATATTGATTCCTGTCAACATCATGTAAATTTCAAAATACGAAAATCATACCCATGCCACAAATTTTAATTATGGCAATGAGTTTGGAAATCATTTCATTTGAGATGGCTGTGAGGTTTAAATTGAGTGAAATAAAGTACGTGTGAGTATAAAGCAGAATTTCTGGGAACATTGTCATTTCCCTTTCTTCTTTTATTTATATTATAGACAGAGGATCATTATTTAACAAAGAAAATACTTTCAGTGATACAGAGAACAAATAAGGCTCTTTCGTGTGAGGGCACACATTCGCCAATAGTGGAAAGTAAATGTGTTTGACGCCACTGGGCAGTTCATGTGCTTCTATCATAACACTATAGGGGCTTCCTTCTTTTGCCTTAGGAAAGTGACCCAGCAAATCTTTAGAGAAAATATTTTTATCTTTTTCAATTGCACTTACCTGCCTGTGTAGAGCCTGTGTTATTTGAACAGGAGGGTAGAGGACAAGGGCAAAATGCCTCCTACCTCCACAGGAAGAAAGACATATTCTTCTTTCGTTGCAAATGCTTGATAGAGTTAACCAAACATCACCTACCAGACCATCACTCGCTACTGTCCAGTTCAAAAAGGCACTTATCATTTTTGGTGAGAAGAATAAATAGTCTACTCTAATGATCCATCTAACCCACATCTCAAGCCTCTCAACAGGCTAGAATAAAAAGACTTCTTTTCTAAGATATAGACAAAACTGATGAAGCCATAAGTACTAAATGATGGATGAGTTGATATCAGACGCTTCTGGATGGATCCACTGGTTTCCAAACAATAATTTAAAGAAGGAAAATCTAAACAGTAAAATGGGAAAAAATTCTCTCATGGCACAAAAATGAACCTAGAAAAAATAAAATGAATGACTGAATGAGTGAATGAGCCCTGGTAGATGATATATGTGCTCAGGAATTTCAAAGAACTTACAAACCAACTATTCTTAAATAAGCTCTGAATGAAGAAATGTTTTCAGGCAAATGAAGTAACATTATAAATTGAATTGGATTATTATATTTGATCTTACAAAGATCAAAAGAGAAATTAGTACAGGGATCCCTGGGTGGCGCAGCGGTTTAGCGCCTGCCTTTGGCCCAGGGCGCGATCCTGGAGACCCCGGATCGAATCCCACATCGGGCTCCCGGTGCATGGAGCCTGCTTCTCCCTCTGCCTGTGTCTCTGCCTCTCTCTCTCTCTCTCTGTGACTATCATAAATTAAAAAAAAAAAAAAGAGAAATTAGTACAAATAAGAAATTAATATTTTTAGCCTTAACAATTAGATTTTGACTTTTGCAGATTAGTGAACATAGTGATAAAATCAGCTGCAAAGCTATTTATTATGTTTACTAATAAATTAGAACTCTCAATTAAAATATTATATCTGAAAGTATGTCCTCAAAGTTATGATTTGTGTGGCCCAGATCAACTCACAGGTCATAGAACTAGAATGTAAATTAATATAAATCACTATAATTTCATTTCCTTAAATGGCAGTGTAAAATTGTTGAAAACTTACGATTAAAATCGTAACAAGAATTATTAAATGACCTAAAACAACATTTATAAACAGAAATAAACATGAAAACAATCCAAAATGCACTTTAATAATCTGTTATTAAATTTGAGAAAACAAAAGATAAATGTGTCTTTAGAAATATGGACATTTATTAGGAAAGATCTAAATAGTGATCCTATAGTAAAATGAGATCACCCTTTTAAGTATAGTTCAATGCAATGCCAGAGTTTCTTCTGAGACTTAATGTGTAGAAATACTGAGAGTTTACAAAATCCACCCTAATATTTTAGGGTAATTGCTTATTTCTTGACACATGGGATGCTATAAAAAGGCTTATAGTAAGACACATAATTTCTGAAGGCCTAATTATTCATTTAAACCGACTTTTTTTGTTTCAAATGAATTTATACTTAATGCACATCCTATTTAGTGAAATCTGTTTGAAATAGATTGTATTGTGAATATATATTGAATGAATTGATTTCACATTTGTAAAAAGCATTTTTTTTTATATTGCATTAAAGTTAAAATAAATAAAACTCCAAAATTTTACAGTGGTACTAATCACTCAAGGCATAAAATGAATTTTTGCTTCAAATATGTGTATTTATAATCCCATAAAACTCCTTTAATTGGTAAGCTGACATATAAACTGGTTTTTATAAATTTTAATTGACAATAAGTCAATATGACTATTCCTGGTAGGACATAAAGATATACCTGGATTTAGAATGTCTATGTGCTGGTCAACACATGGAGTGATACAGAAAGTGGTTCCTATCCTGGAAGATATGTATTATTTCTTTTGGAATATCAAGCAACTTGATATTGAAAATGTTTGAGCTTTACTGGAAATCAAAAGAAGTGGTATTGTCCCTACACGATCTTGGGGAAGTACCGATATATTATCTTTGATTACAGTAAAAATGTCGTTGCAAATAGCAACAACAACACCAAAAAAAAAAAAAAAAAAAAAAAACCACTCTATTATTTACTGCCTCCATATAATCAATGGAAGCTTATTACTTAATAGAGAAAGGATTAGGAGAGATATAAAAAATAAAGTTCTTTTGTATTAGAGTACACATGCTTGCAGAGAATGGAAGAAAGGTAAGAGTGTAAAACAGCACTCAAGTTCTCCTGGGAAGTTTGTGTGCCTGAATCATAAATAAGACACACTAAACTAATGGCAGCATATGATGTGTCTAAGACTTCACTTCTGTGTTGTTGTCCAGATCTGAATCTGTGGAGGCAGGTTACTTCTTATTGACCACCACCTTATGGTAGAGGAGTAAGCTGGCATGCTGCTGACTTAACAAGGCAGAGTTGGTTCCTCCACTTCTGGTTGTATTCCTCTTCTGCTGATGATGACAGAAAAACCATACTATTATCGTGACAAACAGTGGCATGGAGAATTATAGATTAAAATTCTTGGTAATTATATGAATTATATGTTTACTCAGGGAAATTATTTCATCAATTCACCTTTTCATAACTTTCTCATTAGACTCATCCAGTCAATTTATTTGGACACATACTTGGAAAATAATGACGAGGGAAATTCAACTAACACAGGTTCTTTTCCTATAATATAGAAATGATTTTGTGTACTTATCAGGTTGTTATTTCCCAGCAGTAAACTGACACTTGTGTATACTAGAGCTAGGAATAAGACTCTATAATCCCATTTCTGCAAATCCAATGGATTTTAGTTAGGTTTTCTTATGAGTGCTGAAGAGTGGCTGGAAGCCGGGACAAGAGAAAAGAGATGCTTGCTTCTATTTTCTTCCTACTCCTGTTGATATGATGATAGTCATTACTCTTCATCTTGACATTCCACTTAATTCTAGATTCCAGGATTATTTCTCCCACAAAGAGAAGAGTCTCAGGTCATTTCTAAGTTCTAGTAATGCCACCAATTTCTCTTTGTTCCCCAGTCCTGGGCCTGGTTGCTCTTTCCTGTATTTTTCATCCCCACATTACCTTAGTGTTTCTACTTTGCCTCTTTTGTACTCTAGAGACTGTTTAGCCAATTCCTTGTATTGAATCCTTTGTATTAATTTCAGTATTGTTCCAGTTTTTCGTTCTTGGCTTTTGTAGTAACACATCCACTGAGTTAAATTTTTATATACTGAATACACATTTTATTTTTATTTTATTTCACATTTTATTTTTAAATGCATCTAGAAGCTGACACCAAAGAAAGGCACCTATAAAGCTAAACTATGAAACTAATGTAGGAATCTTGGATGATGGATATGTACCAAAATTAGATTTCATCCTGAGGGCTTCGGTCAAATTCTGGAGATATTATGCTTCCACTTTACTGTTGCTTGGGAACAGAAATGGGCTATATAGCTTAGGGACAACTGAAGAAGGGAATCTAATAAGATTCCTAAATATAAATCTGGGATCCGAAGTGCCACACTTAGATGAGAAAGAGGGATAAGTAATAATCCAATCTTAAAGAGGGGTCAGCAAAGAGAGTTAGTTACCTGTCTCTAACTTGACACTGGCTGTAAGGAAATACTATTCTCCTAGAATTCATAATCTTAAACTGGCCCTCATGCAGCTTTGTTTTCGGAATTCATGATTTACCCCGAGAAGTCTCAAGTAGATGATTTAATTTAAAATGACCTTTACATAGTGGTGCCCCCAAGGGAAGAGCATAATGAAAATAGATATTGGGTAGATGAACTCAATTTCAACCCAGGTAACACTGTCCAGGATATTATGCCAAAGGTATATTCAGGCAGTAATCGTAAAAAACATCACATACATACATGTAAATAGAACACTATAAATGAGAGGAGTATCAAAGGCAGGCAATAGAAAACATACTAGTAAATACTTCAAATATTGTAATTATCAGATATAGATTATAAAACAATTTTATATAACATGTCTAAGGAAATAACAGAAACTTGAAAATTTGCATGATGCTCACACAAATTAAAAGATTAAAAATAGTTCTTTACAAAACAAAAACATTATAACTAATATAAATTATTCAAGGGACATATTAGATATAATAAAGAGAGAAATAGTGTGAAAATAGTCTGGAATATAGCCAAGAGAGATAATGAGGAAGAAATATGGAAAGAGTCTAAGAGATGTGAAGGACAGAATGAGATGGCTCAAACATTAGCATAACCAGAGTTCTAAAAAGGAGTAATGGGTAGGGAAGGAGGCAATATCTGAATAAATTATGGTTAACAATTGCTCATAAATTATGAAATACACAAACCCACTATTCAGAAATTCAAATAGAACCCAAACGACATAAATGAAGGAAATTCATACCTAGATAGCGATCAGCAAACAAAGTGAGAAGATTCTTAAAATACTTTTACTAATAATAATATGATCTTAAGGACAGACTGATAAAACAATAAAATGTGAATTAAATTGATGTTTGGCACCTTATTGTGCTAAAAGAACATACAGATATTTATATATTTATATTTATATTTATATATAAAGCAAAAGCTAAACTTGGTGTTTCCAATTACATATAAACAGATCTTTAAGAACAAGTGTGCAATATTAGTATAAAACATAAAATAAAAGAATTGACCATCAAGAGAATTTCACTAATGTGAATTCAAAAATAAGGATCAGAGACAAAAGAAAAATGATTCAGATGAAATATAAAAATGAGTGAATGGTGTTGTTTGTGAACGTAAACAAACTTTGACTACTTAAACTAAAAAGAACAATATTTTATTCAAGGATAAAAGAAATATATAGATAAATTGAGGTCAGGAGTAACATATGTTTGAAATTGGATAATCCTAACTAGAGTATTTTAAGATCCTTATATCATACAAGAATTTTATATATCAACTTGATTGGGTCACAAAATGCCAGGTATTGCTTAAACATTATTCTGGTGGTTCCCATGAAGGTGTTTCTGAATGAGATTGACTTTTAAATTGGTGGACTGAGTAAAGCAGATTGCTGTCCCCAATGTGAGTTGGCTTCACCCAATCTATTAGAGGCCTGACTATAACAAGCCTGAGTAATGGAGTTGACTCTCTCTGCCTGTCTCCAACCACAGACATTAGTTTTCTCCTAACTTTGACTTGAATTTGGACTGGAACTCAGGCCATCAACTCTCCTGATTCTCAGGTCTTTGAACTCAGACTGGAACCTACAACATTGGCCCTCCTGGTTCTTAGGCTCAGGCTTAGGCTGGGAACTATACCATTGGTTGTCCCAAACCTCCAATTTACTGACTGTAGATCTTCAACTTCTTACCTACCATAATCGCATGAGGCTATTCTGTGTAATAAATTTTCAGTTATGTATATAGATTACAAAACCATATAGGAAATGTCACATATGTATATATATGGCATAAAATATAAATACCATTCATATATACAAAAACTGATTCATTTTAAACTTGATTAAGTATGCTTGTGAAATAGCTAATAACTAAAAGATATACCATGTAACTTCTAAAAAGGTAAAAGAATGGTTGAATGAGAAAAAAAGTGTCTAAAGTAGACCAAAAAAGGGGGGAATAAAAAGAAGCACAATATCAAGACAAATAGAAAATACACAGTAATTTGATGTACTTCAATCCCTATATCAATAACCAAATATAATGGACTTGGGATAACCATTCTAGAAAGGAAAGCTTGACACAACTAAAACAAAACACAGATGATTTAGCGTCAAAATACTGATAAGCAGGTCAAGCAATTACTAAAGAAATGTAGAAGTTGTAATAACACCAGACAAAGTAGACTCATGGCAAAAACCATTATTAGAGATTAAGAGGGATATTACATAATGATAAAATATTCAACTTAATAGATGCTATAATAATTCTAACTTGTATGCACACAATAATATAACTTAAAATCTATAAAGTGAAAACCAATGTAATCACAAGATGAAATTAAATGCTTTCCCATGATTGTTAGAGATTTGCCATAGTCCCTCAATAATTGATTGGACAAATTGACTAAAAATGGGTAAGAATATAGAAAAGCTGACTGGTATAATGAATATTCATCATAAAATGGACATTCATAAAACTATGCTCAAACATTAGATAATATGTACTATTTTATATGTATGCAATATGTATAAAAAGTAAACATATGCTTACCCTACAAATTTTAAATGGCATATAGAACACATTATTTGCTCATACTGGCATTAAAATGGATATTTTGACACATAATAACAAGGGAAGACATTTATGTTAGGAAAAGACACTTATGTTAGGAAAAGCAAAACCCTATCTCTAAAAAAATCATGATTCTAATAAAAACAATAAAATACATTAGAAATTAATTTGAACTAATGATTATACAGTTATATTGACAATTATATAACAATTATACTAACAAGAATGCTTTGCTAAATTTATAAGATACAGCTAAAACATTCTAGAAACAAAATTTATTTTCTTTAAAGCTTAAATTAGAAACAACAAAATATCTAGAAAACGATAAACTAAGTATTTAATTTCTTCAGAAATTTTTAGAAAAGCACAGATTAAATCCAGGAAAGTAGAAAGAAGTAATAAAAGATAATTTCAGAAGTTAATGAAATGGAAAACAAAGCATGAAATTATCCAATAGTGAAAAATGATTCTTCCAGAGGTATTAAATAATGTCAAACTTTATTATATTAAAAAGAAAATGATGGAAAGAAAAAATAAACAATATTAATAACAGAGAGGTTTCATAACTACAGAAAATATAGGGATTAATTTTACCATTTACATAATAAAGTAAAAAATAGGATGATAATTTATAAGAATACAATTTATCAAAATTAAGATAAGAAGTAACACAAACATGAGTATTCTTATGTCTTTGAAATCAGCTAAGAAAAAAAAAAAGAAATCAGCTAAGATGGGTAAAAAAAAAAATCTTCCCACAGAGGCTTAGATAAATTCAAGAGTGAGTTCTACCTAATTTTCTAATAGCAGAAATAGACAGTTTATTTTGTGAGACTAACTTAACTTGACTCCGCTAAAATAACAGTAAAATAAAAAGATAGAAGTTAATCCCGCTCACAAACATAGAAGCAATAATCTAAAATATCAGCAATCCAAATACAGTTATTTACTAAAAATGGAACACATCATATCCAAATTTGTTCTACCTCAAAAAATGCAGAGATCTTTCAAAAGCTAAAATTGGAATAATATAACTCATCACATTCACTTCTTAAATAAGAAAAAATATTTAATTTGTCAATAGATGTATAAAACTCTTTGATTTTGTATCTATATATCTATATATGTGTGTGTGTGTATATATATATATATATATATATATCCATCATCCATCCATTATATATATATAATATGTATACCTTTAAGATAAAAACGTTAACAAACTACAAATACACTGAAAATGCCCTAACTTTTTGGAAACTACTTGTTAAAAATTGTTGCAGGCATTTATTTAATAATGCAGTATAAATTCTCTAGAATCAAAGCTCAACTGAACATATTCCATGATATGAACTCTATCACTACGTCTGACCATCGAGGAGGATGTGCCCAGTGGAGTTTAAAATCTGGCTCCCTCAGCATCTTTCTGTAGGGGACAAAGACTCAAACTCAGAAGTGCTATGGAGTTAATGCCTTGTGAGGTAAATTCTGAACAATGTTCAAAGGTAATAAGAAGATGTTGGTAGATAAATTATTTGTTCCTCCTATTCCATTTCCCAACATATCATTCTGAGGGACAGAGGAAACTTTCAACATGTCTAGAGACATCTTGCATGAATTTTCTTTTGAACTCCTAGCCTGCTCAATATGGCCCCAATTTCATCCGCTTATCCTCCTTCCTGACTCACTTGCTGCCCCCAACACTGGGGTTGTCATGGGATTACATTCCACCTCCCAAGAAAGCAACAGAACGCATGCTTTTCTATCACTGTGGGATTTAGCAAAAATGTGGCTCACGAATAAAATGGATATATATAATAAAATACTTCAGAGCAAATAAAACAAATGAACTTCAGTTTTTAGAATAAACATATGAATGTGAAAAACAATGGACATTGAATGGGAATGTTGCAAAAAGATACACACAGGATGTTTCCATTTATATAAATTTTAAAAATAGATAATATTAAGTAATATAATTTTTACAAATAAGAATTTTGTTGGAGAATTTTTTTTAAGCAAGAAAAGGATTAAAATGAAATTTGCATAGTGGCTATTTTTTGTTTTTGTTGGGAGGTTAGAGAGGAACTATGAATAGAGAGAAGAAACACAGGAACGTTTAAGAAACTGATAAATCAAATTTGTTCCTTGGTTTGAGTCTTCATTTTTTTATATTTGTAGGCTGTATAGATATACATTTATTTCTTATCCCCTTTGGACTTCATATCCCCATGCCTTCAGTCAACTTCTTATCGAAAGTTCTTGCAACTATTTTCAACAGGGCTTTCTTTGGCATGAGCTGTGAACTCCACCTACCTATGCGGCAGGCCAGAGGTACCAGGAAGTTAATTTCTGCAAAAGTATTACTTTAGCAAAGGCCAATAAGAACTGGTAGATGTTCCACACCTCTCAAGAGAGGAAATTCTAAGGTAGTTCTATCCATATTCCAGTTATCCCCAGCAGGATTCAACCTGTTGCTACCCACAGCCAACCTCTTCAGTTAGCGCTAATGTACTGACTTTCTTTTTGTGACTACTGGGCTGCAAAGACAGCTTCCAAAGAATTGATTTTCTTAGTGTTCATGCCTTTGAGTGGTCTCCTCTCACTTCAAGTAATGGAAGCGACACTTGGCAATTTGAACCCTGCATCTTACAATGATGTTGTCTGCTTCCTCTTTAGCACTTTTGGGAATCCTTAGATGTTATGAGAAAAGTGTGACTATACAACACACTACTGGAAACATTATATTGAGACACCAAGTAGAGAGGCCATATCAAAAATAAGAGGCCCGATATGATGATATGAGCACTGGGTGTTATAGTATATGTTGGCAAATTGAATTTAAATAAAATACTTAAAAAAAATAAGAGGCTCTAAGATCACAGAGGGTGAAAGCATCAGCTTCCTCATCCTGCGCTGTCCTGAGATCTCAGCAGAAGTCACTAGTGATGGCAGCCGCATGAGAAGTCCCAAGTGAAACCAGCTGAAAAATCAAACAGCCGATCTCAGTCAACACACAGAATTGTGAGATATAATAAATGGCAGTAAGCCCCCAACTTTGGAGTGGTTTGCTGCGCTGTAAACTAAAACTAAAATACCCTTTCTTCCTCTTCTCTTGCTCCCTCTGTCATGCAGATGCTTCTTGGTATGACTTCCCAAACAGACAACCTGCACTCTAATCTAGTTTTAGAATTTACCTTTAGGGAAGCCCAAACCAAAACAATATAATTAAATGTTGAAATAAAGCCAAATCAATATAAAATGGTAGTTCACACTATTTAATTGTCACACATTCATGCATCACATTATAAGCCAAAAAAATAAAAAAAGAAAACGTGAGGAATTATCTCTATCTTTTTTGAGGGGTAAGGGTAAGAAAGAGAGCTTGGTGCTTGGAAGTCATTTGGTAGAAAATAAGATAATGGCATTGGCATGTACTGTGCAAAAGGAAATATGTTGTAGATATTTCTATCCATTTTATATCCAAGTTCTCATTCTTATTTCTCTCCTTTGATTAGCAGTGGAAAAAGCAGGAAATATGGGCTATTGGAAACATGTTCTTTATTATCTTGCAAGCCTCTGCCTTAATCCACTCAGGCTGCTATAACCAAATACCATAGATTGGATGGTTTATAAACAGAAGAAATACTTTTTGCATGTTCTGAAGATGGTCCATGATCAAGTCTCCAGCAGATTCAGTATCTGGTGAGGACACATTTCATGGTTTGTAGATGGCACTTGCTAGCTGTGTCCTCATATAGTAGGAGTGGGAGGGGGCTCTCTTAGGTCTCTTTTATAAGGGCGCTAATCCCATTCATAAGGGCTCCACCCTCATGACCTAGTCACCTCCCAAAGGCCCACCTCCAAATACCATCACTTCACCTCAGAAGTTAGGATTCAATGTATGAATACTAATTTGGGGGGAGGCACAAACATTCAGGCCATAGCACGTTCTTTCTTTAAATTGCATATGAGTAAATGTTGGTCATACTGAAGGACCAGACCTTATAGAACAATGGCCATAAAAACAAGACAAGGTTTAAGAAGAAAAGATTTTTGACTTTTAAGTTACCACTTTTGAAATGGGTATGGACTCAAAATTTTGTTCTTCAGAGAAATTCAAAATAGGTCAGTCTTCCATCCTTATGAACAGGTCACATGCATAATTTCCAGAAGTAAGAAAAAATAATAAAAGATGCCATTTTATTATTTCTTTAAGCCTGAGAAACAATAGATCATTTTCTCATCTGTTAATTCACATTTGTCTTTGTCTCATTCCACATAATAAAGAATATACCTAATAAATAACTTACGTATTATCTGACATTAACAGTAGGCATATTTACTTTATTCAATAGAGAATTTAGCCACTTCAGTTAACTTTTTTCTATGAAGAATTTTCGATAATTTTCTAATAACTTTACAGTATGTTATTTGGAAATAAATTCAAATAATTATTGCAAATGTTTCTAATGTATCTTAATATGCCATTGTACATACCTTTGAAACTCTATGCAGATTTCAAGTCCATTTTAAGTATGTTTTCCTGCAATATGGTTTGAAACTTGGATAGCTGGTCTTTGAAATGTATAAATTATAGAAGAAGAAAATCAGCATAGTTTTCTTTTCCTGGGAAGTGGAGCAGTTAATATTCAACATGAAATGTCTAATCTTTAAATACATTATAATCTAACTGCTTAGGATAATTTTTGCTTTAATACCTTAAGAGTCTGCAAAGCCTGAAGGATGGGATTATTAAGATGGAATTTTAATGTCAAAATTATCAGAGAAGTGAACATATTGCTAGTGTTCATAAAAATTGTATTCAATTTCTGTATGATTTGTTCAAATAAGAGATGAGAATATATTTGATTATGGCTAGTAAGTAACCCAAAATTTGATCAGATGACTGGAGGTCACTGCTACATAAGGGGCTGTAAGCCTCAGAGGTGAGACTATTTAAAAGCTGAATTTACTCCAATATATAAATGTACCTGCAGAGATATGCATAAAAATGTGGTTATGAAGTAATTAAATTGTTGGAATATTTTGTAGTGAAAGTAGAAAGAAATGGAGAATATGAAAATTTTAAAAATGAATCTAAATGATGATATTTTCTGTAGAAAACAATGCAGAAGTGTAGGGACCATATCCTGGTTTTCATTTTTTTAAAAGCTCCGGAATAACTCAGAATTAACATATGCACAACAGATTTGTAAAAGATTCTATTTTATTTAGCAAAACTTTATTAGCGTGCAGATGAATCTATGATATAGAATTTACTGTGGAATACTAACTGGTATAAAATGCTAGAACAAGATAGCATTTAACTGCACTATTTTAGGTAATTGTTTTAAAGCAAATACATACTTTGCAGTATTTTTTATAATCATGCTTGTCAGTTTCTTAAGGAGGATTATCCCTGTAGCAATACAAACTTTCCCTTCTACATTATCAAATACCTACAATGATGTGCTCATGCATAATCATCTATGACTATTAATAGAAACTATAATAAGCAATCAATAGTCATTCAAACTTACAATTATAATTTTTTATTCCACTGATGGGGGATGTAGAAACTTGTCTTATGTATTAGCCTTAAGATACAAAAGCTCAGTAGGTACTCTTCTGAGAACAATGCACATTTGTAATTTATGAATGTTCTTTTATATTCTTATAGATATAAATATACAGTTACATTTTCCCTTTTCCCCAGTGCTACATAATTATAACTTGTAATATGTAAATATTTATGAATTCACAGGATGTTCACTAGGAGAGAATAATGTTATACTTGCAGATTTGTCTAGTATTTGCAGAATTCAGATCTTATTATTAGGCTTTATGTTGTATTGCAAAATGTAAAAATACATTGTTATAAATATGACTTGTCTAGAAAACATACCATCTGGTGGTTCTGTTGAGATTTGAGAATTATCTCAAAATCATTTATTGTTAGAAATAGACATTACAATGTTGGTTGAAAATTTTAATCCCTTTATTTTTGTATAAGTAAATGGAGGACATAATGCTCTGTATTCTAGGTGATAAAATATAGTTCATACATTAATATCATTAGCTATTAGAATTTATAGAACTTTACAGATCATTTGGACAGAAATGGCACACAAATTGATTGGCAGTGGCTGTCTAAAAATGAAATTTAGAGGATTATATCAGGATTATAGATTAAAGGATACCTATGGTCCAGTGAGGAAGGGTCCTTGGCTGGCTGAGAATATATATATTAGATCCAGGATGGGAATCTGATATAGTATGAATTTAAAGATCACTAAAAACTGGTCAGAAATGAAGATTCCAATCCCTAAAACATCACTGAGTTGTCAGATCCACTTCCTTTTGTTTTTTAGATTTATTTATTTCAGAGAGAGAGTGCATGTGAACGGGGCGGGGTGAGGGGGGGAGCAAAGTGATCCAGAGACAAGCTCACTCCCCACTGAGCAGGGTGAGCAGAGAACTTTACTTGGGGCTCCATCCCAGGACCCTCCCATCATGACCTGAGCTAAAATCAATAGTAAGTCACTTCACTAACTGAGTCACCCACGTCCCCAAAACAGATCTACTTCTTAATGTTTGTTCAAAATCTGATTCCTATAACTTTCTCCACTTAATCTTAACCTAGTATGTACTTCAAGCATGAAAACTTTTTACATATCAGAAGACTAGCATTCTTTTTCCCTTTAGATATTTCCCTTTTCCAAATCAAGTCATTAATTGCTCCAGCTTCTTTCTCTATAGTATATATATATATATTTCTATATATATTTCTATATATATTTCTATATATATATCTATATATTTCTAGTATATATATAGTATATATATATACACACACACAGTATATATACTATGTGTATATATGTATATATACACATAGTTTCTTCCTCTATAGTTTTTTTTTTTAAGACTTCATTTATTTATTCATGAGAGACACGGAGAAAGAGAGAGGCAGAGACACAGGCAGAGGCAGAAGCAGGTTCCATGCAGGGAGCCCGATGTGGGACTGAATCCTGGGTCTCCAGGATCACCCCCAGGCTGAAGGTGATGCTAAACCACTGAGCCACCCGGGCTGCCTTATAGTTTGTTCTTAAAATATTGCTACCAGAAATAAATTTTCTAGATTATATCTAAATTATATCTTAAGTCTATAAAGTAAAACAATGATTTATTTATCTTAATGAAAACACAATACTGTCCATTTAATGCAATAAATGATCCCATGACCTTTTCATCCTCTTGGATCTCAACGCCCTTATCATTGACTACAATATCTAGGGGGTTTTAAACGAATCATTCCTCTCAGTTCCAAATATTGGGTATTAACAATGTCCTCATCTGATAAGGATGATAACCATATTTTCATGATTGTTCATTATTGGCCAATGACTGCACTATGCATTTCACTTTGGTTATATTATTTAAAATCACCATAGCCCTAATTCTCTCTACAGACAAACAACAACAACAATTAGAAAGTCAAAAGAAGTTGAGGGCTAAAGATGTGGCATCAATACATGTAACCCTTTAATATTTATTTTGTTACTTTGGAACAACTCATGTTTTTGAGTTTTTATTTTGTAATTATGTTAGCCTCTCTTAGGAGACAAGAAACACATATTCTGAATTTTTCTTAGATATTGAAGGTTTATTTTAAGTGTACTGGAGGAAAATGTGAGGTGGAAAACCAAGAAGTTCTACAACAAGCCTCTTAAGGAAAAGGGAAGGTTTTTGTAGATATTCAATAGCTTAACTGTCTCAGCTACAATCTTCTTTAGTCTGATAGGACAATTCCTGTGCTTACCATCCTTTTTGTAAAAAGCTTCCTATCTTCCTTAGAATATGATATGATGTTATGGTAACTCAAATGTTTTCTGTCTCTGCTGTTACTGCTGTGGAAAGATTCACCATTACTCTGGATGAATGCCTCTAATTACTAACAACTTCGGTGTCTTCATTTTAATATCATAAGACTTGATGCTGGTCATCTTACTCAATACCTTTCATTTAATTCTTCTTGAATTCTCCCAACAACATTAAGGTAGGCAATATTTTGATTCTCAAATCACATAAGAAAAACGTTGAGGCCTGGAGAGATTAAACAACTGACCAATTGTTGAATAGGCAGGACATTTCTGAGCCTGGGTTCCTACTCAGGTTTGATTCCAAAGTGTAGGTGCAAGCTCACTGCCTCTTTTCTCTCTGTGGCTGCCACTCCATCCATTCTGCTGGCAGTGATGTTATCTCTGCATCCTACATTCACATTCCAAAGGTATTCCCTAAGTGATTGGTAAGTCCTGACTCTCAGTGGGACCAGAGAATTGGAGATGTTGCCAAATGCTTTGCTTGAGTGAAAATATAAACTGTGTGTGGCATTTCTTTGATCCACCAGTTTAACAAATCTGTCAAGAAAATAAATCACATTACTTTAAACAAAAATGTCTTAGTGATCTATGAAAACATTAGTGACAAACATCTCTGAAAATTCATGATATAATTTAGTGGAATAGCCCTCATTCTTATGCTTATTGAATCTAGAATCCACACGTCCCCTTTTATGTAAATGAAAGCGTTTCCCCAGTGTTCTCTTTCTTCCCAATTTCTCCCCAGTTTATCTTTCATTTTCCATGATTCTCAAAATGTGTTTTATGGAGACTCTCCAGTTGTGTGACCTTTCAGTGTGCTCATGAGCAGTGTTCCTCTGCCTGGAAACCATGAGCTCTGTGTGAGGTAGTTGCTCTGTTACCAGCACTTTATCTGTCACATTCTCACCTTTTCAGTTTGGAGAGAGTTTTAAACATTTCTTTACAGATAAATATTCAGTTGTCTCTAAATAACTACTGTTAAAAACTAAGTGGCCCTGTGTGCTCACATACTTGGAAGAAAGAAGAAAGAAAGAAAGAAAGAAAGAAAGAAAGAAAGAAAGAAAGAAAGAAAGAAAGAAAGAAAGAAAGAAAGAAAAAGAGCTTTTTTGCAACAAGTTTGCTGCCAGAACATAGGTGTCATGAAAACTAGCCTAAACCTTAAAACAAATGTGAAAGGGAAAGACGTATATCATTGGACACATAGATTCAAGCAAGCTGGCCATTACTGGCCATCTACAAATATACAAATATAGTGGAATCAGCAAATGAACTATGAAAAAAATTGAGAAGGAGGGTGCTGAGGTGGAAATGGGCTCCTTCAAGTATGCCTGGATCTTGGATAAGCTGAAATTGAGCATGAACATGGTATCACCACTGATATCTTCCTGTGGAAAATCGAGACTGGCAAGTATTACGTGACCATCATTAGTGCCCCGGGACACAGAAGCTTTATTTCTTTATAAGAAATATGATTATAGGCTCATCTCAGGCTAATGTGCAGTCCTGATTATTTCTGCTGGTATTGGTGAATTTGAAGTAGGTACCTCCAAGAATAGGCAGACGCATGAGCATGCCCTTCTGGTTTATACTTTGGAAAATGTGAACACTCATTGTTGGTGTTAACAAAATGTATTCCACTGAGCCACCCACAGCCAGAAGAGATATGAAGAAATCACTAAATAAGTCAGCACTTACATTAAGAAGTTTGTCTAAAACCCCTGACACAGTAGCATTTGTGCAGATTTCTGGTTGGAATGGTGACAACATACTGGAGCCAAGCGCTTACGTGCCTTTGTTCAAGGGATGGAAGGTCATCCATAAAGATGGCAATGCCAATGGAAACATGCTACTTGAAGATCTGGGTTTCATTTTGCCAACAATGTATCCAACTGACAAGCCCTGTGTCTGCCTCTCCATAACATCTACAAAATTAGTGGTATTGGTACTGTCCCCTTGGGTTGGGTGGAGACTGGTGTTTTTAAACCTGGCATCATAGTCACCTTTGCTCTAGTCACTGTGATAACTGAAGTAAAAAGTCTGTTGAAGTGCAATCCAAAGGTTGCTCACTGGTGAGCAACTTTTCTTTCCACTCAGGTGGTGATCTAAGGGTCATGAGCCCCATGTTGGGCTTCACCCTCAGTGGGAAGTCAGCTTGGGATTCTCTCTCCCTCTTCCTCTGCCCTTCCTGCTCATGCACTCCCTCTCTCATTTTTAAGTGGATAAATCTTTTAAAAAAGGAAAAATAAATAAAATCCGTACTTTTTAATGGAAACAACTTGATCAAATATCTATCACCACAGAATTTGAAGCCCATTAAAAAAATTAATGAAAAAAAGAAAAAAAAACACAATTGGGTCACACATGCATATTAAATTTTGATCAGTACTCTCAAGATTGCCTTGCAGATTGTACCATTTTATTCTACCTATAATAGTGCATTAATGCTGTACCCTTTTGTTCCATCTTTGATAATTGGATTTTAAATAATTACCTTCTTATTATATACTAGTTATACCATATATGCTAATATATACATGTCTTGATTCTTTAAACAACTTAAATTCCCATTTACTTTCCGTTTGTGTTTTTATAATTATCAATGTATTTGCATCTTTAATCTTCCTAGAACCATTCTTAGAGCCATATCATATTTTTATTCCTTAATTCATTCTTATTCACATGTTCCTCTTTCCATGTTTTGTTATTGGGTTTTTTTTTAAGCTTTAAGATGCAAATGGTATATTTAGGAAGCTCATCTATATGTACACAAGATAAACTTCATTAATTACCAATCCAGCTATCTCTTCAGTAGCTGTCCTTAGAGGTACTTGATTGAATTAGGAAAACCTTGGGAATAATAAATGATTTTAATGTAAGTAAATCTATTTTTTTTCTGAATGAGGTAATAATGATATGCATTTGTATCTCATAAAAAAATGTCCTACTTCTCATCTGATCCTAGCATTGTTTGGTAGCATAACTATTATCATTTTTATTATAAAGTTTAGAAAACTGAGACTCAAAGACAAAGTGATTTGACCAAAGTAACAATTTAGATGGTGGCATGTATGGGATTTTAACTCCAAATATAATACGTTTTCAAGGAATAGCAAGCTGAAACTTGCTGGAGCTTGCTATTCCTTGAAAATACAAAGTATTTCTGGAACACTCCTCTCTGTTGCTTTTTGTTGCCCCCAACAAAATGTCTTCCTTTGCTAAAAAAAAAAAAAAATCCCACTCATTAATTGTATTGAATTAAGACAACATCCAATAGTCCTCTATTCAAAATCCAAATGCCCTTAGAGATTTAATAATCAAGCTGTTAAGTAATTAAACCTAACTAAGAATTAGCTTATCAGATTGCTTTTCATCAACCACTAAGTGAGAAGCAATGGAGCACAAAGTAGAAGAGATCAGATGGAGAGAGAAGCAAGCAATTCTAAAGGGGACTGATGGAGTACAACATAGTTGGTAGCATGAAATTCTGGGCTCCTGGCAAAAATGGTGAGTATAACCAGGAGATCAATGTTTTAGATAACAAAAGAAAATCAATTTTTTAATAATATTGTTATATGATTAGTCCCGACTGCAGACATAAGCTATCATTCTATATTCAGATCTTACCTCTGTATTTCTCTTACTCTCTCATCCTACAGGTGTAAGTATATATATTTTTTTGCTACAGACCATAATGGTAAAACTAACTTGACTTTTTCTAGTGGGCCTTTTCTTGGTCTGTCATATACTTCCATAGATTTCAACTCAAAATCAAACAAGACTCTCCATCACTGTAGTGTATCTGACAGCTCTCCCCTCGAGGAGTCCTAGAGAACTTGCTTACTACCTTCTTGTACCTCACATGAATTCACATGGACTTCTGTTCTGAAGTTAGGACTTCTTTCCCCAAATCTCTTTTCTATCTTTCTCCTTCTGTTTGCCCTATATTCTCTGAGGAGAGAGACCAAGTCGTATTTACCCTTGTGTTCCTGATATCTGTCAGTGCCTAGACCTTGTGGTAAGAGAAATAAGTCCTTCCTAAAAGTGTAGTGAATTAATTAATACCTGGGAAATATGTAAATATGTATAGAAATATACATACACAAGTATTTCTTCCTTTCCTCATCAAGCTAAATTGTCCCCCCCCCTTTTTTTTTTACCTATTTTAACTTGTTTTAGTTTTCTTCAGATTAATTTTTCCATAGATGTTTTAAAGCAACAAATTTGAAACCAGAGAATAGAAGATAAGAGAAGTTTCACTGGGAGCTCATAGCAACCCAGTAAAAAGAAAGCTGAATTGTGAAACTTAAGCGATAGTCTTTCAGATGAAGAACTACAATAGCTTCTGTTGAGATTATAGGCTCTT
The DNA here is from genome assembly GCF_048418805.1 of Vulpes vulpes. Classification (NCBI taxonomy): domain Eukaryota; kingdom Metazoa; phylum Chordata; class Mammalia; order Carnivora; family Canidae; genus Vulpes; species Vulpes vulpes. Next base: position 28,000,927 of record NC_132784.1, on the reverse strand, counting down.
TAGCTATTGGTGTGCCAAAAAATATTCTATTTTGTATTCCTGTTGTTGAACAATAAACATATTAACAAAATTGATTGAATGAAACTATTAGTCAAAATTAGAAAGAAAGAAAAAAAAAGAGGTTAGGTGAATATATATATATACCAAAGGGAAAAAAATCTATCAATTTACTGAGTGCATTTTCAAAATTTATGTCTATTATTTTAAAAATATTTAACTGATTTTTCTGGCATGGTATAGACACAGATCATGTTCCATATGGGTTGCCCATAGGGTAAGCCTTCTAAATGAAGGTATTTGTGTATTTTTGTGAGCCTTTCTTTATTGTAAATTATAATAGCATCTATCCCACACATGCTAATGCATAATAGGACTTTATACACTTGACTTTCCATTTTTCTCTTTCAATCTCAAGTTCTATCATCTTGGCAGATCTGCCTTTAACACATGCATTGGAAGACCACTTTTGCTTCTGCGGTTCTTGAAAATTTTACAAGTTTTGACCAAACAGGATGCAAAATTGTTTTTGAGTTTCTGCCATGAAATGTCTAATAACCCTGTCATTCTTTTGAAAATACTGTGTTAATAAATTCTGACAATGTGCAAAACATAGTGAGAAGAGGAATTTTTGCTTCCCACGCAGCTTTTCTCCAAGTGGTAGAAAAGAAAGAGAAAAAGAGAGAGAAAAGCCCCACAATTAGGTCAGATAGGCCATTTCTTCATGGAGAGATTACTCCTGAAACTTATATTCCCAAACTCTATCTGGGGATGGTCACTTTCAAGGTCTGAGGAAAGAAAATTTTACTACTGTTGTGGAAGCACAGACAACAATCTAAAAATTAGTCCCTAATAAAACCTTTAGATTTTTACATTTTGATAGTCAGCTTTTTAAAGCCTTTCTTTTCCACCCAGTTTCATATACTCTACCACTAAATCAATTCTTAGGTCTGGCTATATTAATCTTAAGATGGTAGATGGTACTGCATGATGACCCTTTTTATTAGAGAATCTTGCATCAGTGAATTCATACACACACACAAAGACAGACACACACACACACACACACACACAAGTGGTTTTCTTATTCGAACATCCATTGTGATTGATATTAGTTAAAACCACAGTATAAGGAAAGTCATGAGGCTCAAACATGCAGTTGTTCATTATGGAGGCTTTGATGAGATGTTGACTCACTTAACACTATGCAATCTTTATTATATAGGAGAGGTCGTTGGCACATATATACCTTTCTCATGAATGCTGCAAATGAAAAAGAAAATTGAATTCCCTGGGGAAACATTATCAATAAACAAATACCAATTTTCCTTAAAGCTGATCTGAAAACTCTTGGCAACTACTAGTACATGTACACAAATTGAAAGCATTGTCTTTGTACTTCTCTCTCATTATACCATTCATGTTGGTGTTCCTCTAAAAGCCATGACATCAGAAGCACCCCAGGAGCCTAGAATCACAGCCATTATGAAAGAAAGCTTTTGGCTGCAAGGTAGTGAAGAAAAGGCCATGGATCAAACCTAAAAGCCTGTTTTTGAGATTAAATTGATACTATAGGCTCAGTCAGAGTTGAGTTAGTGTGTACCATGCACTATGCAGCATCTCACAGTACAGATTCTCCTGGAGTCAAGCGGTGTGATTCTGATCAGCTTCTTCCCAGATTTACCAGCTCTGGATAACTCCCAAACAGAGTAATCTTGTATATCAAAAATACTTAGCAGTTTTATGAAAGGTAAAAAAAAAAAAAAGGAATTTGCTAAATCCTCTTTCCATATGAGACCTAATGAGTACCTCAAGATACTGCCTGTCAGAGAAAAGGGAGGATTAATGTTTAAAGTCATTATTCCACCTAACTCCATCAATTTCATGTCACCAACACATCAAAAGGTGCAATTTTCAGAAAGCTGTTTTCTGCCTAAGTCTTTTCATTGTGGTTTCACAACACAATTGCCTACTTAGGCCCTCCCAGCACATGGCACCCTCGCAATATATGCACTGTTTGGACACAATACGTTCCTGTTTTCAGTTAATTAATACATCACGAGGAGCTTTCTAAACTACAAAGCCCTCAAATCTCACAAACAAATAAGCTTTGGATATTATCCCTGAGCCATGTTTTCACTGCCTTTCCCCCCATATTTTCTTTTATTTGTGTAAAATATATTTTGACTTCAGTGCAACCCATAAGAAAACTTGATACCCAAATAATATCAAGCATAATTCAGGAAGAGTAAACAAAAGTAGGAAGAAAACAGTAACAGCCCAGCATTATTTTTAATCCTTCACATTCTTTACCACATCTCTTAGCACATTTCATTTAACACATCTCTCTGAGAGAAGATAATTCTTGTTTTTTAAATTTTCCCTCCCATTGAGAGAACAGTTACAGCTAAGCAGTATCCACAAGATGTAATAAATCTCTTTCTAAGTATGTGAGAGGTCAATTTTCTTTTCAGTTTGACCTATCTATTACTATTTCAATTAATTGGGGAAAAATCATTAAAAAGTCACAAACAATGGTTACATGTAAATTCAAGAAAAAGTTCTGGGTTGCTTGTGTGTGTGTGTGTGTGTGTGTGTGTGTGTGTGTGTGTGCAAGAAATGTGCTAGTATAACTTACATGAACATAAACATGTTTTCAAAAGCTAGGATAAGATGTATTTGGTATATTAAAATGGAGTGCCCTTAAAACACACACAGAGATATAATTTAAAATTCAGTAAACATGCTTGTAAAGGTTTTTAAAAGTTGAAAAAATTCAAAACCTTAACTATGTTGGGTTTAAAACAACAGTGGTGGGATCCCTGGGTGGCGCAGCGGTTTGGCACCTGCCTTTAGCCCAGGGCGCGATCCTGGAGACCCGGGATCGAATCCCATGTCGGGCTCCCGGTGCATGGAGCCTGCTTCTCCCTCTGCCTGTGTCTCTGCCTCTCTCTCTCTCTCTCTGTGACTATCATAAATAAATAAAAAAATTAAAAAAATTAAAACAACAGTGGTATCCCAGTCAAGGTAAAGGCTATTTTGGGGTATCTTATTCCCGACTTAAGTTGATTTTTATAATAAATCAGATATATTTTGCTTTGATAACAAAACTGTCTTGGTTATTCAAACAACAAATTTCAAAAGGTATTTTAATGGTATAGAACAAAGACTTTATACTGCATAATAATGGAAATCTTGATTAAATACCCAAAATGCCCATTAAAATTAAATTAACAATTATAGTTAGGTAGTTCAAAAATAATTTAAAATATTAAATATGCAGGCCTTAATTTAAATTGGACAATGCTATTTGTAATATATTAAAAGGAAATGGTCTATGGATTCCATTTGTCTGTAGAAGAAGTTAATAGTTACAGTCTCATAGCAAAACACTTGCAGTTTACAACTTATGCTAACAGTGCAATTGCCCATGTAACGGTGAGAATAATAGGATTGTGTATGTGCATGCATGTGTGTGTTTGGGGAAAAAATGCTGTTCTTTTTTTTTTTTTAATGCTGTTAATCTTTCTTCTTTTGTCATTTTCCCTGGAAAATTAAGAAAGCTTTTCTTCACAGATCATAAAACTAAGAGAGTGCACAAACATACTAAACCCTCAACAAGAGACTTCAAAAATATTTGCAAGAATCAGCCATCTACATCAAAGTCACATGCTAGCATGAAAATCCTCAAGGAAGATAGAAGTAAGACAGGTTCCAATGTACTATGGTGACAACAGCTCAAATAGCCAATAGGCAGCTATCGGGAGCAAAAGATAAGGTGGTGAAGAGCTTGGTAATTGTGACTTTTTCTCTGCCTTTTAGTGCCTGAATGCTGCTAGTCTTATTCTATCACAGAACAAGCATTCATGCTAGTCCGGATTTGCCAATGTGCATTAGCCACCTTTAAGACTAAAACCCAGCTGGGGTAAGGAGAAATGTTATCAAAAACATGCATGGAGTTCAGCCTATGTGTACCTTCTCCTCCCAATGCTCATCCTGCATCAGATGCTCGATATTACAATGCACTGAAGATTTTGGAAATACCTGCGGCTGGGGCAGAGGCTCTGAGATGTGCCCATGGGACCCAGCCACTTGGTTGGGTATAAAAGAGAAGAGGAAAAACAGATATTACAACAACAGTAAGACTTTGCCTGAGATTCCTTATACCCATTTATTTCCCTAACTCTTCTAGAAGGGGTGAGGCCAAACAAAGCTTAGTTTCTCTTTCCCATATCCCAACATTTGGTATTATAAATAGCTGAGACTCCCAGGATAGCATGAAGTCATAAAGTACATTAATAAGACATCTCATGATCGCTAAGACTATAAAAGTAGGAGAGTGCACTGAACAACCTACCACCATGGAAGCAGAGTTAATGGTGCAGAAAAGACATAAATTTAAAATAGACAATATCCTAAAGAAAACCACAAAATAACATTATATGATTTTCAAGATGACACAAACAGATATCTGAGTATTAAAATAAAAATATTTATTGAAATAAAGAACTCACTAGGTAGTTTGAATAGTCAAATGGATATAACCAAATGGTAAAATGGGTAGGCTGTAAAGTCAAGTCAAGGAATTTGCCAAAAATGAATAAGAAAGAAATTAAATTGTTAAAAAATAAAAGAATGAAAACAAAAAGTAGAATTAGAAATGCACCATATGGGGCAACTCTGTGACTCAGTGGTTGAACATCTCTGCCTTTGGCTCAGGTCGTGATCCCAGTATCCTGGGATCAAGTTCCACAGCAGGCTCCCCAAGGGAAGCATGCTTGCATGCTTCTCCCTCTTCTATGTCTCTGCCTCTCTCTCTGTGTCTCTCATGAATACATAAATAAAATCTTAGAAATGCCAATATGTGTATCACCAGAGTTCCTAAATGAAAAAAAAATATAATAAGGATAAAAATTAATTGAAGAAATCTAACTGAAGATACCATAAAATGAAAGAAAGATTATGGCATCAGCTATAAAAGACTTATAAGCTATAAAAAAAAGGTATATAAGAGGGAAAATTTAAAGAAAAAGAAAAGAATACACAATTGGACCATTAGAATGTACTCTTTGGAAGAGCATTAATTATAGTAAAGAATGGTAGATAACTACCTTGGAAAGTTCACTGTTCAAGTAAGAACTAGATTAAAAAATATAAAAAAGAACTCTATCCTAGTAATACAGCATTTAAGCTTCAGAAGGAAACACTGGGGACAGAAAAAAGAAGAATAAAGACAGCTACTATGCATAAAGATGCTTTCTTATTTGAAAGAGGATATAAATATTAATATGTTTAAAAAAAAGATATGGAAAATAGTAAGTATACATTTGAAATGTGAGATACAACCAGTGATGCAATAACAACAGCATGCATAACATTGAAGTATTTGTCTATTCAAAGAATAAAAATATAGAAAAAAAGATATGAAAGAAAATTTGAAATAAAATTTAAATTGGGAAAATTGAATAAAAGCAATGAACTGTCATATACATAAATAATTTAACACATCTTTTGGGAAATTAATTTCTTGGGGTTTCTGAGTGGCAAAGTCAATTGGGCAACCCACTCTTGTTTTGGCTCAGGTCATGATCTCAGGATCATAAGAAAACCCCATGCTCATTGTGGAGTCTGGTTGGAATTCTCTCTCCCTCACCCTCTGCCATTTTCCCCCATGATCTCTCTCTTTCAAATTAATCAATTAAAAAAATAAAATTAATGTCTCAACAGAAAAAAAGGAAATATCTAGTATATTCTAATATCACGAATAAACATATATGTGTTATATGTGGCATATGTACTAAGTACATAAAAACATATATAAATACATAAATATAAATCTATGTTATACAGCTTCGCATTTAAAAAAGCTACCTTTCCTCCCCTCCCATAAATTGTCATTTTTATCACACATTTTAATTTTCAGTAAATTAATTCTACTAAATTAATTAACCCTACAGTAAGCTATTACTATTTTGCATTACACAATGAATTATTTTTGAAGCAACGAAAACGAAGGAATTAACACCTTTTTTATTGATTTTCCTTTTCATCACTCTTACTTTCTTTGTACAAATCAAGATTTTAATATGAAATTATAGTGCTTCCAACTTCAGAAAATTCTTGAGCATATCCTGTAGTACAATCTGTTGTAAATATATTCTCTCCGCTTTTATGCATTTGACAAAGTCTTTCATTTGAGTTCGCTTTACGATATTTTTTATGGGTATAAAATTCTGAGTTGACAATTTTCTTTATTGTAGTATTTTACTTTCAATAAATATGTCATTCCATAGGTTTCTGGCTTGCATCATCTAAATTAAAATTTTAATTTATAAATAAATTAAATTAAATTAAATTAAAATTTTCTCTAATTGCTGTCATTGCTTCTCTGAATGCGAAGTTTCTCATCTCCCTGACTTTCTTTGGCTGCCCTTCAGCAGTTTGACTATGATATTGCTTTTCTAAAAAAAAAAAAAATCTGTTTTTGATAGGGTTATCAAAAGCTCTTGGATGCATGGCTTATTTTCTTTCATTAATTTTGGAAAATCCTCATTTATGACTTCTTCAAATTTTTTCCTACCTTACCTCTTTCTTTCTTCTGTAACTACAATTACATGTAGCTTAGACTATTTTAGAATGTTTCACAGCTCTTGGATTCACTTTTTTTTACACTATTATCTTCATGTTTCACGTTAGTTTTTTACCTACCTTCAATATAAGATAAATATCTACTGACATCACCTTTAGTTAGTCTCTATCTTGATATTTATTCTTTAATCAATCTGACAAAATATAGGTATTGTGCTCTGTGTGTGTATGTGTGTGCGCTCGCACGTGTGTTGAAGGAGAGAGATAGATAATCCAAACCCAAGCAATTCCTATATAAATTGACTCAGTGTCTCACATTAAAGGTATAAGAGATGTTCCCAATTTCTTCAAATATCATGCTAAAAATGATTGTCAATGTTTAATCAAGAAGTAAAAAGCACACCTTAAAAAACAAGACAGAAAAGAAAAACAACTCACTGTCAAGAGATAAAGCAACCTATTATGAGGCTTGCAATGGCCCCAATATTGAATCTATCAAACAGGGTTCTAAAAATAACTGTGAATGAATAATATGTTTTAAATCAGGTGGAAAAGGTAGAGGACATGAGGAGGTATTTCAGCACTGATATGAAACTACTGGAAGAGCTAACATAAATGTTGGTTATAAAGTTGCCATATCGGAGACAAATAAATCCATCAAAGGGCTCATCTCCTGAAAAAGCATGGCTGAGGAAGCATCATTATTTTGAAAGTAAAGGCCTTCTTCAGTAGACTCATAAAGGAAAATAAAGGGAATATATTGATTTAGACTATCATTAAAATACCTTTAATATTACAAGAGGTTAATATGATAAAAATCGTGATGACAAACTTCAAAGAGGTTATGCAACCTAATGAATGAAGAGTGAGTATACTTAATAGACCCAAACAGTTTTTAAATATCACTAAAGCAAGAAATCCAAAAGATAATATCTGAATACCCCTGAAGAGCCATGTATTATACATTGATTATAATTTTCTAAGAAGATTGTAGGTAGATTTAGATTTTTATAATAAATTAACTGAGATTGGGGTGCCTGGGTGCTCAGTCTCTCTGCCTTTGACTTGATTTCGGGGTCATGGGATCAAGCCCCATGATGGGTTCCCTGATCAACAGAGAGCCTGCATTCCCTCTCCCTCTGCCATTTCCCCTGCTTGTGCGTGCTCTCTCTCTCTCTCAAATAAAGAAATAAATAAGTAAATCTAAAAACTTAACTGAGATTTACATAAATAAAGTATATCACCCCAAATTATACATATGTTGTCATAAATATAAGATTCACCTCTGAGACATTGCATTTCCAAAGAGTTTGCTCTTGTTTATACATCAGTGCTCCCCAAAGTGTGCTCTCTCAACCAGAAGTACCAACATCATCTGAAAATTTGTTAGAAAGGCAAATTCTTAGACCCCATTCTAAGCCTACTAACTACAAAGCCCTGGAGGTGAGCCCAGCAGTCTGTTTCAACATGCACTCCAAGTGATCATGATGCACACCACATTTGAGAGCCACTGCTCTGGCCATGATGAGATTTATCTGGTTGATTTACTGATAGAAGAAACTGTGTTGTGGTTAGGAAGAGAGACAGTGCCAAGAGGAAATCACTATGACCGCTAGATGTAATAGAGATTAAATATTGATCTTAAGAAAAGGGACTGGAAACTTCACATATTCTATCAGGCCTGCTAAAATAACGCGAAATGGTAAAGGAACTTCCAGGAAACCTGTGTTCTATTCTACCCAGACAGAAAGGAGTGAGCAGATTCTCTGCCTCATTAAAGTTACCTTTTATTACAAAGTATTAAAAATATTTTTTTAAAGTGAAAATTTCCTCACAGTGACATTGTCAGGGTTTGGCTAACACCAGAACCCAGCGATTAATAGTATATACAAGTAACTTAAGATGAGGCTCTTTCTAAGCCTGTTAAAAATTGTGTTAGCCTGAGCAAGATCCATGATTACCTTTTACCTCAGATTTCTTAATCTGAAAAGTGGGATAACAATATAAAATTGTTGTCCTTACAGGAACTAATAAAGACATAAAGTGAAAGATTCTCTTAAAATGGGAACTAATTTCACTTGGTCTAAACATTTTTAGGAACTAGGAACTAGCATAAGAACATCTCCAACCTCTAAGTAGTAATGTACTACATTGAGCAATGTGACCACAAATACACATTCTATAAAAATGTGTGTCATATTGAGTATGTGTGCCTTTAATCATACAGTTCCATTGATTTCCATTATAATTTCAAGGTTGTGTTCAAATAAAAGAATTGCCCCAGAGATATAATAAACATCAAACTTAAGAACCATTCAAAGAACATGCAGATATTGTCAAAATAGAGTTTACGTGCATTCATTCTTCCACACAATGCTGCTACAAGGAAAGTTGGTCAAATGTACAATTGATCCACATAATCCTGGCACAATTATTAAAACAATGGGCACTTTAAATCTGTTTTCCCCCTGCATACCTTTTAGTTCCTGACACATAGTGGCCCTTACAGAGAATTTTTTAAAACGAGTAAATTTTCCCTGGCTCTACAGCAACAGTAAATAGCCACACAGATTACGTTAACTAATTCCGCAGAATTCACCAGTGCGGAGAGCCACATGAAGATTTTATTTTAGACAGACCTGATGTAATATAAGTAAGCTGATTTGACTTAACCTTAAGTATTACAGCATCTTTTAAAAGCAAGTCCCTTCCCGCTGTTTTACACTTTAATTACTTCTTTAATCGACTCATTAGTTGATTAACTTATCACTACTGGCAATAAGTACCTGTTCTAAGTAGGGGGGAGCTAATTGAAGCAGTGGTCTTTGAATGCTGCCTGGCTGCAGCCCAGCAGCTGGATGTTAGGCTTTGGGGGCAGCTGGGGGACTTCAAAGTCCTCACATTAAATATCCGAAAAGCAAAATTATACCACGGCTATCATTAATTAAATACTTTCCAAGTAAATTGCACTAAATCATTACCTACAATGCTTGTTGTTCCTTTCCTTTCCAAACTTAAAACTACTCTTATCCCATGAGCCTTGAATTCAGAAAATTTGAATTAAAATCAGTGCTTTATCAGCTAATGGCAGTTACAGGCCACTGCGTATCTTGCCAGTGTGAACATCACACATGACCACATAAGCCAAAAAATAAAAAGAAATAAAAAATAAAATAAAATAAAAGAGATATAGGCATTTAAGAGGAAGAAGGTCATGAATATACTGGAGCATGGAAAAAAAAGAAATATGTTTTTTTTTATTCTAGGTATTTGTATACAGTGTCAGAATACTTGCGTCACGTTGACATTCAGAAGCTCATATTAAATATCGCATCTTTTAGATTCACTGGTTCTGCACTTTACTTTAATTCATGTCCATTTTGACCATATATTTTCCTGGTCCAACAAAGAGACAATAGTAGTATTGCATAATTAGGAAGCAATTTATCAAGTGATGATGTTCTCATAACTCTTGGTGTAAAAGATTTAGGTTTTACTCAATACTTAACAGCATTTAATGGGGGTTTAAAGGTCGAGAAGATTGAGGAAGAACTAGCAATGCAAGCCCTGCCAAATTCTCTAGAATAAAGGGAGAGGATTCTATCTCTTGACTCAGAATCTTTTTTTTTCAGACAATCAGAAATGCTTTGGTCAAGTAGCCTTCTCCAGTTGCTCACAGAAAGGGAACCACTACCTTTTCTTCCCATCAGTTGAAGTTTTGATTGAAATTTAATGAGGCAAAAACAAAGTGCTAATAAACAAGAATTGAAGTAATTAATGAACAATAATCTTTATACCTTCTACTTCTATTTAATTTAAGGACTTCATGGTGATATAATGAAGCCATGGAGGTAACAATGAGTGTTCAAATGGCATAACCTGAGGCACTGATGGGTAATGTTCCCAGTTTGTAATAGAGAAGAGATTGGGAAGGCAATGTGGCAATTCTTGATGCCAATCAGCTAGAATCATGAGAACTAGGCAGATTATCTCACTAGTTAACTTGATGACTGAAAATAACATATATTGAGAGCCTATTAATTACCAGGGACTCTATCAGGTACTTTGAATATATTTTCATACGTAAGCCTCAAACCCATGCTATGATTTCCTTTTACAGCATGTGATTCTCAGAATAGTTAAATATCATGGGATTATACTGCTAGTAAGAAATGCACAGAGAAAGTCAATTCTTTTGAATCCAATGCCATTTTTACTATTTGACTTTTCTTTTTTTCAAAACAGGCTGAAGGATTCATTTAGCTTTTTTTTTTTTAAGCATGATTCTAGATTTTTTTAAAAAGAGTTTTATTTATCTATCCATGAGAGACACAGAGCAAGAGGGGCAGAGACACAGGCAGAGGCAGAAGCAGGCTCCACTCAGGGAGCTGGACATGGGACTCAATCCCAGGTCTCTAGGATCACGCTCTGGGCTGAAGGCAGATGCTCAACCGCTGAGCCACTCAGAAGTCCCTCATTTAGCTTTTAAACTAGATTTCAGCATGTTTTATGAAAACAATAAAGGACTGATAGAGAGCGTAGTTCTAGTCTCATATTTGATTTTAGCTGGTATAATTTTAAAGAAAATATAATGTACTATCTCATCTTTTGTTCCCATGACTATAATGTAGATAGAGTAGAATCTCTATAACACTATTTGTTGGCTCTAAATGCCTGCTTAAATTTAAATTTATATATAAAGAAATATAGAGGGTGCCTGTTTAGCTAGGTCAGTTAGGTGTCTCCCTCCGGCTCAGGTCTTGACCAAGGGTCCTGGAGTCGAGCCCCGAGTCTGAGCTCCCTGCTCCTTGAGGAGCCCTCTTCTCCCTCTTCCTTTGCCTGCCATTCCCTCTACTCAAACTTGTTCTCTCTCTCAATCCATCAAATAAATAAATAAAATCTTTAAAAAATAGTAAGGAAATATAGATGCAAACTGAACAAATTGTGATAAGTAGAGCAAAGATGTCATATTTACATTCATTTCATAATAGTATATATTCCTGTTTAAAACCTATTTCAGAAATCAACAAGATTTATTGACCCCTGGTATGTGCCTAGCATCGTTTAGTTACTAGAAAGGAAGTAGAGAATAAGGAGCAGTATCCTTGCTTTTGCTAAGTTTGTTCTAGTTGGACAGGGCAGCGGAGTTTGAAACGAAGGAAAGGCTTACAATAGTATATGAAGAAATAATTTCAGACAGTGACAAGTGACACGTGGTCGTGGTGGTCTACTTAGAAGAAGTGGCATCTAAGGGCAATCTAAGTGTCGATGGAGGTGGCCGTGTGTGTGAACTGATGGATTAATGGATTAACAAGAATATTGAGCCATGTAAAAAGTATCCCAGGCAGAGGGAAGAGTAAATATGAAAGGTCTAAAACTGGAAAGAGTTGTTGTGTTTGAGGAACTCAAAGGGAAAGGGGGAGAAATACAGGGTTAGTACTGTGCCCGAGGAGATCAAGTTCCTTTCTGTCATGTTTCCTTGTCTTGATGTCCTTCAGTTGTAGAATTAAAATTCTAATATATGTTTTTGGTTCATATAGCCGAGTGTCATTTCTAAAGCTAATTTATTAATCCTACATAGAAAGCGATATAAAATTTAAATTCTTTTGTTACTAGAATGCCTTAGACTATAACATAAAAAGTTAAATCTCCATGAAATATCTATCAAATTATATGTGTATGTGTGTTTTGTAAAATATTTTTATTTATTTATTGATAAGAGACACAGAGAGAGAAGAAGAGATACAGGCAGATGGAGAATCAGGGAGCCTGGTAGAGGACTCGATCCTGGGATTCTGGGATCACACCCTTAGCTGAAAGCAGATGCTCAACCACTGAGCCACCCAGGTGTCCCTGTATAGGTGTCCTTAAAGATTCTTCCAAAAAAGGTAAGGAAAGAAAAAAAATACTACAATAATAACAGTGATCTAGAAATTATAGGCTTATCAGGCATATTTCATAGTACATAAGTGATGGTATTTGATTTAAAAAAAATAGAAAACATGTTGGGAGCTGGAGGTAAAAATCCTCAGAAAATAGCCTTAAAATGGTTTTCCAAAATGTTAAGTTTGATAGGCAGTAGTTCAAGAAAACATCTTTAAAAGCAATTCTGAAGGAAATTAGAGCTGGCTTAGTAAACATTTTCATTAGCTCACTAGATTTCCCCAAGGATCCAAAGTGGCCAAGCTATACTCTGTACTTTCCCCTACTTTTCTTCCCTATCATTTAGGACGAGGTTAGCTTTTAGCAAACATAGGAAATGTGGAAATTAATTAATCCAGTGTCATTCTAAGTCAGATATTGTGATTAGTCTCTAAATGTCCTTAGGTTTATTTCAATTATTAGTAATACTTTCTTTTTTCAGTTTAAAACGACTCAATGACATTAGAGCCTTAATTCAAATACTAATAAAACTAAGTTTTTAAACATCATTGTTATCATTCTGAATCAGATAGTAAATGACAAAAGCAAATTAGTCATCCAAAATAGGTGGAACATAACTAATTGTATGTTACACACACACATATAAGACATATCATTACAAATATAAGACTATATATAAAAGTAGGTATATGCACACACATGTACCTATATGTACTATTAGCTGCAGATGAGCACCTAATTAAAAAATGTGGGCACCTCTTTCTGCATAGGATCAATACACCAAAAAAGACAGGCAATTATTTTTAAACAAGTATTGTAAAATAAATTTGATATCCTAAATTTGATCAAATTCTTCTTTGTTAACAGTAAACTAACAGTGAAGAGTCAGAAGTTGCAAATAACCTTATTTGTTTCATCCATTAAGTTATAATTCAGACTTACGTTCCCAGCAGTTAGGATGTAGGTTTGCAATTGCAGGATGATTTCTGAAGCGAAAGCTCACAGCCTGTTATTAGCTTTGCCACCCAAATTCACACCAGGAAGATGGATCTTATACTCTCTAATATAGTTATTAACTTACTATATTAACATTTAAGCTTATTTATTTAATAGTTAAATTTACTATTCTAATATTTAAGCAATTCTATAATCAACTTTCCTTTAATGGTTTAGTTTCCAAATAGGATTCTTCAAGTCTATCTATGTGGATTTACAAGATTATAAACTTTATTCTTTAATTTATTTCAATGCAAAAATGAGAGACATTTGATTGAAATTGTTTGAAATTAGAATGTAGATATTATACGTAGAGTTATAGTTTTCCTACTTCTGGTCTTAGCTTGGGCCACTATGACAGAGATAGATGGCGCAGCTTTGGAGAACAGAAATTTATGTTTCACAATTTGGGGGTATGGAAATCCGAGTCCAAGGGCCACCATGGTTGGGTTCTGGTGAGAGCCCTCTTCCAGGCTGTGGAGTGCTGACTTCTTGTGTCATCACAGGTCAGAGAGCCAAGAGAAGAAGCAAAAACTTGGACTCCTATAAGGGCTCTATCCTCATGATTTTATCAAATCCTCACTACCTCCAGAGACCGCACCACCAATACCATAAATTGGTGGGAAGGGATTCAACAGACAGATTTTGTGGGGACACAAACATCGGTCCATAAGACTTCTCCAATTCTACACTGGGCAAACCTCTTCACTTCCCCATTTGGCTCAGCTTTCCTTCACCTTTCTCACAAAAACCTTTCATTGTAAGGAAGGCTCATGTGCACAGATGAAGTTCAGCAGGTGGCTTTGTGTGAACACACACTTGCTCACTGTAGAAGTGAGTGGAAGGGACCCATCCACTAACCATGCTACACTAACTTCTGATGTGAAGCTGTAGCTCAACTGAGTTCAGGTGATGACATCTGACATCAGTGGTGCCAGTGGCTAGGTTTGCCCTAGGTCAGCTTCTGTCCAAAGTAAGAGTAGACACCACATGACTAGGGAAGGAGAAAGAAGAAGGAACAGAAGGACGACAGATGTATCTCCGCAATGTTGCACATTTGACTCCAGACCACAGGAATAAAGTGAGTCAAATGAGTTTTTTGGTTCCCCAGTGCATATAAAAGTTATGTTTACACTATACGTAGTCTGTTAAATGTGCAACAGAATTAAATCTCAAAAGGTCACATTTTTCATTTAAAAATATTCTATTGCTAAAAGATGCTAGCCATCATTTCAGGAAATTTCAGGGAGTCAATCTTTTTGCTTGTGAAGGGTCCTATCTCGTCCCTGATAGCTACTGAGTGACCAGGTGGTTGTGGCAATTTCTTAAAATATAATAATGAAGTTTGTTGCACCAGTTGACTCTTCCTTTCACTTGGACACCTAGAGGCCATTGTAGGGTTACGCGTTAGCCAATTTCAATATCATTGTAGCTCAGGAAATGGGGAAGCCTGAGGTGAGGGAGTGAGATGGGGACCGTCCAGCGTGTGGAGCAGTAAGAGCACAAACAACATTCATCTATTAATTTGCTGTCTTCCAAGGACATGGTTCATGGTGGTCTGACACAACTATAACAGTAGCATTAAAAATCGCTGATTAAAAAAAAATCACTGATTACAGATCACCATCACAAATATAATAATAATGGAAAAGTTTGAAATATTACAAGTTACCAAAGCATGACACAGAGATATGAAATGAACAAATGCTGTTGCAACAAAGGCACCTATAGACTTGTTTGATGCAAGGTTGCTGCAAACCTTCGAATTGTAAAAAGTGGGTATCTGTGAAGCACAAATAAAACGAAACATGCCTGTATGAAAATTGGTGGCATTTCTCTCTTACTCTAAAAATGCAGAGAAGAATTTGGCTATCTCATTTGTAATTTTTTAACACAAGAAGAGATGTTTTGGGTTTTGGTTGGCACTATCGCACATTTTATTTTGCTTTTGCTTGTTTTGTTTTCATTAGACAGGAACTCTGCTAGTTCGATTTGATGGCTCTATCCATGTCACACTAAAAATGATCATATGTATAAAATATACAGAAAGTTTCACAGCAGAAATGAGTTACTATTTTGCCATATTTGCTTCAAATTTCTTTCATTCTCCATGTCAAATAAAATATTAACAGCCAAAGTTTCACACACACCCAGTCTTTTCTCTGCCTGACCTCCTCAGAGGTAATTATTGCTGTGACATTGCTGTGCCCAATCTCATTCGTGTTTCATACATTTAATACATAGTTTTGTAAGTATGAGGAGTATGTAGCGTTGCCACTTTCTTGTTAAATAGATATAATAATTCTTTTTGCAACTTGTTTGTGTCATTCAACTTAATTTTCTGAATCTTATTCATGTTGGTACATGTTGATTTAGTTCATTTGAACAGCCCTACTATATTTCAATATGTGAAAAAGCACAATATTAAAGTCTCTTTTACTTAATCTTAAAATTCAAGAAATATGTTCTTTAAAAATGAGAATATGAAGTAAGAGTAAAGAAGCAAAGGAAATTGTGAAGTGGTTTGATTAGTGAAATTATAAAATATGCATATTCAGAAATGTATCAGTGAAATCACCATAAATGTCCCCAATTATGAATTGAATTCAATTTTCTCAAACAACTATTTAATATCTAGTTCAATTGCCTTAATTGTAGCCTCTGAACAAACATATTTTTAAAATTTTCTAACTTAATAATAATATAGGATAATACAGGTTCCCATTTTTTACATTGTGTATCTGTTTTGATTATTATTTCTAATCAGCGTTTGACTGTGTATTTTCCTTGTAAGAGATTCTTTAGAATCATTCATGGTTTGTGGTTCTGGATATCCTCCAATTGGGTTACATACGATAAGCGCTTTGCCCTGTTTATGCAAAAGTTGAATCAGAGGCCATTAGCAACTTATCCTAAATGGAATAACCACAAACCATAACTAATATTAATATAAACATACTTTACTTAAAAAGATCTCATTTGAGCAGTCCCCCTAGTACGACTTAACATTTTAATGCAATTCCACATGTACCAGAAGAATAAAATCATAAAATCTGTGGACGAGTTATTTGAGTCAGGGACACTTGAATTCAAAGCCTTGATCCACATGTTATTATTACAATTTTACTTTTGACAGGTGATTTTTTAAAGATTTTATTTATTTATTCATGAGAGAGGCAGAGACACAGGCAGAGGGAGAAGCAGGCTCCTTGCAGGGAGCCCTATGTGGGACTCGATTCCCGGACCCTGGGATCACGCCCTCAACCAAAGGCAGATGCTCAACCACTGAGACACCCAGGCATTCTGACGTGTGATTTTTTTTTAAATTCCCACTTATCAAATAGTTCTTTTTTTCTAAGTCAGAGCATGAAAGCATTTTGTACACATAAAGTTTAAAAGATTTTATTTATTTATTTATTTGACACAGAGAGAAAGAGAGAGAGAGAGAGCACAAATGGGGGGAGGGAGAAGAAAGAGAGGGAGAAGCAGTCTTCCTGCTGAGCAAGAAGCCCAATGTAGTGCTTGATCCCAGGACCCTGGGATCATGACCTGAGCTAAAAGGCAGATGCTTAACTGACTGAGCCACCCAGGTGCCCCTATACATGTGATTTTTAATCCTCTTACTACTTTCTGATATAGAAATCATTATCACCATTTTTTAATCCCCAGTAAGATTTCTGAGATTCACAGTTTTAAGTATTTTGCCCCAAATCCCACAGTTAGTATATCATGGAAAAGGAGCCAAACCAGTGTTTCTGACTTCTGCAATTTCCACCACGTAAATTTTCATGCATGTAGTAGATTGAACAGTTTCCCCAAATATTTATGTCCATCGGGAACTTCAGAATGTGACTGTTTTTGGAAATAGAATCTTTGCAGTTGTAAATAGTTAAAGACCTAACAGTGAAATCATTCCAGATTTAGGAATCTGGATTTAGGATCCAGATCCTAAATCCAACGCCTTTATGAAAGAAGAGGACACAGAAAGTGTATAAAAGGCCAAATGAAAACGGAGACAGAGACTGGAGTGATGCCGTGGCAAGCCACAGAATTCCAAGGGCCACCAGACCCAGAGAGCAGTAAACCGAGCTTATGCTCTGCAGGCCCACATCTTGATTTTAGTCCTCTGGCCTGCCCGTTCCAGAGAGATGCCTTAGCCCTACACTGGGTTGGACTGAGAGGGCGTCCTGAATTGTTGGCTGCATCCACCAGGAGTAGAACTTTCATCTCAGTGAGTAGAGAAAATGAGGAGGGAAAGGAAGAAGTTGAGTGGATTAAATCCTAGACTCTCAATGTTACAGATATTTAGGAGCTTATCTTCAATCCATGTTTCTTCTTTTCTGGGATAACATTTAGGATGGTTTCCAGAGACTTTAAATACGCTTTTATATTTTTATATAATTTTCAGTGGTTATGGTTGTTTTACTAGGGAGAAATCCGTGTAGCTCATCACACTGGCAAGCTAGAGGTGCATCAAAACATCTAAAGACTGTGAAAGAAAATCCCTTTGGTTAACAGGAAATATAGATTAATATATAATATTTAATTTAACATATTAAAAATTAAAAATAATCACTGATAGGAAATATCTTTAGGTATATAAATATGAAAGAAGATATGTCAGATGATGGCAGACCGCCTCTAATAGCTTCTAACATGTTGAATTATACTAAAATAAAAATACAGTATATAATCAAGAATATAAGCATTATTCATAGAATATTTTATGGCTCTTCACGATGATAATAGTTAAACACAATATTGTAATTGAATGGTTACTAACATAAAAAGGAATAAAAGTACAAGTATTCTAAACTTATTCTGATTCAACCACAGATATAAAAATATCAGTACAGGTCTCTGAAGACTTATGAAGAGAACTGTATAAATCGCTCATAAAATAATCAGAAACTCTTTTATTTGTAAGATTGGTGTAGCCTTCTAAATGAATATACTTTTTAGAGATAAGTTTGTAGCTGCACATTTGGGCACTCTGATAAATATCCTGACATATTAATTTTCCTTGTAACATTTTAAATTACATAGCTTTCCTTGACAATAATTATTTGAGTCACATGATACCATTTATAGTCATTAGACTTTGAAGAAACAGTGCCATTGATTTCTGAATTTATCTTTTTTGTACTAACTGCCCAAATAAGTGGAAGAAAGAGGGTAAACAATATATTGGCACAAAGTTTATTCCAGTATTATCTAAAAAAAGGGGGGGGGGGAGTTTGAGAGAATAGATATTTAACAGAAAAGAAAAAAAAAGTAGGGGAATAAAAATATAAAATCCAGAGAATCTAATTAAAGTTGTAATTACTAGTTTCAGCTTTCTGAATATTTCAATGCATATTTCCTTCTAAGATGTTCCAATTGCATGTAATTCTAATGTTTCAAAAACAATATTTAAAAGTTCCTTTGACATGAGACATTATGGTCATTAAAAAGTGTGTAGATGCTAAATGCGATTAGTGCTTGTTTTGGTTACACAGTTTAACCTGATGGTACCTGCTGTAATGCATACTTGGCAGCCTTTCAAAAAACCAAACAGATGTTTTCTGTTTCCCATAGAGGGAAGGAGTGTCTGTGTGTTTGTGTGAGGGAGGGTACATAGCCTTCCATTGGGAGATCCAGATGGCTCACAATACTACCTGCACCTTTATTTTTAGTGGTGTTAAGCATAATTTTGTTAACATTATCCCTTTTATAGCTTTGACATCCCTGAGATGGAAAATTAGTTTAAGAAATACTCTTTTTTCATGATGTGAATACTGAGTGACATATGTTAGAACTATATAAGAGCCTAACATATTGGAATCTATTTTAAATATATATTGTATTTGTATGTAATATTGAATATTTCCTACATGAAACCAGAAGAAAATCTGGCAATTAATATGTTATTTGTGCAAACACACAACAATGTCAGATTTTCCCAGGTTCATTTATATAAATTCACTTTCCAAAGTGAGACCTTTTTCTGAAGCATGCAAAGATTTGGGAAGCATTATAGCACAATTAGTCAATTGAAAGAAACAAATGACCAATTGTCCATGCACATCAGTAGATCTTAGCTCCTAAAAAATACACAGAAAGAAAAAATATAAAAGTATCAAAAACTTAAATAACGTATTTATACAAATTTTTGCAAGTGCGTTCAAAATATGATGAGAAGTTGAGCTTGTATACGAATTAATAATAGAAAAGCTGTAATTATTTGAGATGTACAAATGATTTTGGTAAACATACTGAAAAAAATGACTTATCCAGCTACTTCTTGATGACCATCTTTAATACTTGTATTTCTAACTTTAAATCTATTGCTTTAAATGGTTTTATTTATTGAGATTCTGTATGTGCAAAAGGTTTGTTCTGTAAGAAACATCAAGTGGTAGCACAGAAGTCATAAATGTCCACACCTGAAAATTGATTTCTTGTATCAAAAATTGTGTGAAGATTAAACATATCTCCTTCATAACCAGGAGTCATCTGGGGCCTGCCTTCCCAAGACCGCTAGATCAGATTGTTTCAAATCCTGAGTTTCCCAATCCCATGGTGAAGATGAAATGCTCCAAACTCAGATTTCTGTGGATTTGAGGTGTGTATGCGTACTTCTCTGCTACTTTCAGCCTCTAGAGTCTAAAATGCTTGTCTTCTCCAAACTTCAGCAACACTCTGCAGTATTCAGCAGCTTTATTAAAATGCACCTGCCAAGAATTATAAATAGAAAGTATCATAGACATGTCAGAATTTACAGAAGCTGTGTATGTGTGTGTGTGTGTGTGTGTGCCTGTAACAGGACAAATGTGGGGTGATAAATCAGAGGGATTATATTTCTCATCACACAGAAAACAAATAAAAATGACATGTTTTCTTTTCCAGGAGTTTAAAACAGAGCATCGAAAATGAGATACATGTATAGAGAGGTAACTGCACTTAGAAGTGGAATGTGATTTGTTATTTTATGGAAGACATAGACATAAATTACATCCATAACAAAAATTTTGATACCTAAATTTAAAAATTAGTCAAGATTAAATTTATTAGATATATAGAATCTTAGCATTTTTCTAGGTTAAAAAAAAGAGGCCAAACTAGATATGGATGATACTCCTTCGCATAGCCAGATTTATTTAATGTGACTTCAAATTAGTTGTTAAGGAACATGGAGCATGATAAAGAAATACATACATTCGTGCATATATTCTTAGAAAAAGACAGGAATACTTCAGAGATTAAGTGAGGTATAAAATCACACAGTAGGAAAAAGATATAGTTATTTTTATCTTTATAATTCTAGGAGAACTTTTATTGTACTCTAAGATCAAAAATACATTAATCGGGGAAAGGGTGCCACTTTCTGTGACAATTTTTTCACATACTTGATATAAAAGCTACGCTATTAATTATCTGTAGCATAAAAAGTGTATTTGGGATGAAGGTTTAAGCACTACTCTCATTCAATCCTATTGAAGGCCAAAGTATCCAAAGACCACTTAAGTAGTTGATGTTTCTGAGGTCACATGTATTTAGCTTGGGGCTCCTCAATGCGTTATAACAGATTGATAAAAACCTTAGCATTTAATGTATAATTTTAGGTTTCTGTTCATTTTTCCTATCAAAAGGTGAAGAACTTCCCTCAAATATTCAATGTTGTCTGTGAGAAAAGAAACGGTTAAAATGTAATGCCTTTGGTTATGTGTAAGCAGGTTTAACCCCTAAAAGAGTATTACAATTTAGCAGATATAATATATTGGTACAAATAACGAATATTAATTCTGCATAGGGTGTTACATCTTTTACAATGGAAAATGCAGAAGCCTACACAAAACTTTATGCTTCTAATAAATATACATGGATATTTGGAAGAATTGGTATACTCCCAGGATACAACATGCATCAGTAAGAAAGTCATCTGGGACTGTTTCTCAGATTAGTTCCTCACATTATGTATTGATGTGGCTCCTTATTTCATAGCAACCAACACCGTAAAGCAATCAAGACTACCAGTACTGAGTATTAGTTGCTGATGTAAGTGCAACCAGGGAAAGTTTTAACTTATTAAATTGGCCTCAATTTCTTCATTATAGTCAGATTTAACTTTATATTATCACACATTTCTATCTTCCATTCTTTATTTTACAGGGATTAAAATTGAGATGATAGAGAAAGAAAAAGGAGGGCTTTTCATCTTTAGGAGTATGTAAAAAGATGGGGAGCTCTCCTATGGATTATAAGGAATTAGTATAATCTTAATCCTTAAATTAAAAATCCAAGAGAATACTATAGATCAATCTTTAATATTAATAAACGCTTAAAACTTAAGATGGTGAAAAGTGATTCCCATGTTAGGAATATCTCATTACACTCAATCCAACTTAAACCTAGGGATATGAAGATGATTTAACATAAGAAAATTTATTAATAGATTTATAACAGGTTGATTAAAATCCTATAAACATTTGAATACATGTAGAGCTGACATTTGATAAAATTCAACAACCATTCCTAGTAAAAATTTATAAATAAGAATGGAAATCTTCTTTAGATGATAAAGACAACTTATTTTAAACCAAGAGCTTCATTATTTTTACTAGCAAAATCTCATAGGAATTTTATCTAGATGTGCAAAATAAGATTCTCATTATCACATAGCTATTTGATACAGTGCTGGCTGTTAGTCAATGTAATAAAGACTTGAAAAAGAAATATAGATACCATTTCTAGAGAAGGAGAAACAGAAGAGCCACTGTTATGTGTCACTTGTGGCTTTTTCTTAGATTTTTTTATGGCCCTGAATAGTTTTAATTTCTAATGCTTTTAATATTTAGCAAATATTTATATATGACTTTTTAAAAATATAAAATGATGAAAGAGGAATTATAAAAGGTAAGGCTTATATGTAATATTATTATTTTGTCACATACAGACTCACATACTTTCAAATTCATGTCCTGACCAATATTATATCATTGGACTTCTTATTTTAAAATACAGGCACTCTAAAATATATTCTTGAGTAAGTTTGCCAATTGTCAATACTTTAGAAAGTCTGTATTTTTATTCTGAATTTAAGTCTATCCCACAAGTTTCATTAAAATGTCCTTGATCTTTTGAAAAATGATATCAGGTAAAAAATTTTAATTTTATTTCTATATCCACACTTTGCAAATCTAAATAAAAAATAGATAACATATATGGATAGACAGACACAAACACATACTCATAATATAACATTTGTCAATTATCCAGTTTTCTCTCTACACTCAACTGGTTTATGAAAAGTCTGGCAAATATAGCTTTTACAACTGCCTTTCATGGACCAGAAAGGTCAGCCTAACCAGAAAGCCAGGGAATCCGTAGAGAATTCTGTGTAATAGTAAGCAACAAAAATAGTGCATTTGGTAATCTTTGAAAGACTTTAAAAGATAAAGTACCTCTATGAAGAGAATCCTGTCTTATTAATTTATCAGATGTGACTTGGAGTCCTGTTGACAAAATGCTGCTTTAAAGTTCTGTGGCATCCACAGCTAAATGAACATGCTGCTTTTAGCAACTGAATGCCAGAGGCTGGGAGATCCTAACAGGATAACTTTCAGGATCAAAAGAATGTTTCATGTAGGAAACTTGGAACAAATATATTATCCTAAAGCCATCAATCAACAAAAAACGATTAATGCATGACACTAATCAAATGCTAACAATGGCTGCATTATTATCAATATGACTCTATTGAGGGCATAATTCTTTAACTGATATACTTTATAAAAGTAGTAATTCCACTGATCTACTCTTCTTTCCAAATAATAGTTATACAAATAGATAGGCTAATGCTTGAGTTCCTTTTTTAGTAGATATTTTAGAAATACACTCCTTTTTTATCTAAGCTGCCATTGAACAAGCAAACAAAAAATAATAAATAAAAAAGATTTTAAAATTGTGGAGATCTTGGTTAAATAACATTAAACTGAATAGTACCAATATCTCAAAAGTTTTGATATCCTTTTGTAGTATAGTTAAGTAAAAGTATTAGGGAAAGATCAAACAAGACAAAACCAAGGTGTAAAAGCAAGGGATCTGGGTGGAGATCATTAATTGGCGTTATTGAATAGATTCCCATAGTAAATGTTAATATGGTGTTGCTTATCATTAAAACGTCAATCTGGCTAAAATCTTAGGTGCAATCGTCTAGAGAATAGAAACTATTAAATAGTAACATGAAAGGTTGCCTGGAGTCCATTAACTTGGCTAATGTCTGCAATCGAACACTATGTGATTGCAGTGAACTTCTGTTGTAAAACTCAATTTTTAATCTAAACCAATTTTTTAATTTATCTTCTTGAATTAGAAAAGTTGGCTGTTAGAGACATAAATTAAATTGTAAACTAAGTCTTCATCTGAGAACTCTATAAGGAGTTGATTATGCATCCAATTTTTTTAGATGGACTTGTATTTATCTGGCTTAATGCAGAAGGATTGTTCAGAGGATCATGCAAACTTTCTCCCAGAATCTCTCTTTCCATATACAGACATAACCTCTATCTACTGATGATTCTCATCTTACATACTAAGGCAGAGAGTCTCAAATTTACGTGAAGTGTAAATTCATTGTAAGTCAAGGTTTTTATTTAAAAAATTACAATAATGAAGGAATTTAATAATATATAAGCAAACTTTAAACGAAAATGCTGGAAATTCTATAAACACAGCAAAAGTAACGACAGCTCTTTATTATTTACGAGCACATACACAGGCAGGTATGTGTGCATGCTTGCCCACCTATACACACACACACACACACACACACACACACACACACATTTGGAGAAATTAAAATACTAGGAACTCAGGGGGAAGGCTAGCCAAGTTGACACTGAACATAGAAAGGTAAATGATTGGAACTTTAATTACTTTGATCCGTCATGCCTTGTAGCTATGTGTCAGCCTAAGCCAACACAAGTGACATGGAACAAAGGCCATGGCTGCTTCAACATAGTAACACATTTCTAATGGTTGATTAATAAGTGTATTGAATTGTACGTGTGTTCTGAACTGAAAATAAAACTATAGAAATTTGGGACCTATAGAAGTCATTTTTGTTATGTCTATATCTAATTGTATTAATATGCAATATAGGTGTATAAATATATAAATTTAGATGAATGAATACATATCTGACTTATACACATATGTCAAATATATTTGTTGAGAGAGAAGTATGATTCTCTATTTTGAAATTAAAATAATTAAATGAATAAAATAATACTTTTACACTAAGCAACAAACTTTTTAATTCATTTATGAAAAAGTACAGCCAAATCATTACAAAAAGATATATGGATGATTGAAACAACTAGTTCATTGACTACTTTAAAAAAAAATCTCCCCCAGTGGTTTAGGATAATATAGGTATATGAAGGTGGTAGAAGATTTTGAGTAAATGAAAAAAAATGCTATTATTATTTTGTTTCACCCTATTTCTCCTAACCACAAAAATTGCTTTAACATTTGCAGACATTTTTAAGAAGAACAAATGAAAGAGAAGAAAACTTACCTTTCCCTCTAATAATCTATAGAGTTTTACACTATAAATCAATTTCCAACAATGCTTTGAAGTTTTCAAATTTTAGAGATTTGCCATTTTGTGGTTCCACAGAAAAAAAGCATAACTAAAAATCTACTTAGCTTAGATATTAGAAGTTGTAACCAGAGGCCTGTTCATTCTAGGCAGCTCTTGGGATTAAAGGCTGGACTGCTTATCAATATGAACTACTATTTGTAAAGGTAAAACATGCCATCAAAGAACCTTTGTTTTTCTACCACTGGTAGTTATACTAAAAATAAGAATATTGAGTTCAATTTAGGCACTGTGCAGTATTGCATATTTTAGTATTCTTTAAAAACATGGATTTTCTATGATTTATTCTTCAAGTATAAAATGCCCTTCCATGAAACTTTTTCCATGTAATTCTCTACTTTAGTCCTTATTTCAGTAGACATTGAAACTTAAGTGCATCCACACTGCCTATCTTTTTTGAAGTTTTCTTTTCTTTTTGTATCAAATAAAGTAATTCAAGTTTGATAACTTGCTCAAGTATATCCTACAACCTCTAGGGAATCTCTTGATTTCTTTTTCTTTTGTTCATTTCTGTCTGTGAACTGCCCCTCTCGGCAACATCTGGTGGCCTCATCTCTGCCTTTCTGTGCCACTTAAACTATCTGCATTGAATGGTACTTTGGAAGGTCAGTTCTATAGTTCCTATGAAAAATATCATAAAGGAATTAAAATGAAAAAGTGGACTGTGTACTAAAATTTGTCTAACTGACTTGTCCCCTACAGTTCATTGGTTTTTCACTTACACTGGGAGGTTCTTGTTGGCTATTTCTCTTCTTCCCCCTGTCGCTAGTCCCTTTCCTTCATGGCTACCTCCACATTTAGCTACTTACTTCTTTTTGGCTCCTTCCTCAGACTTCTACCATAGATGCTAACAATCCCCTCTTACTATACAAATTATCCTTCTGCTGAGCTACCTATTTCACACTATTCAAACTGGTATAGCCTTTCACACTGTACTGGAAATACTTACCAACTTCTTATAAAGAATTGGCATTTTTCTTACTCAACAAATATTTGGGACTGCTGCCAACACAATACAAAGGTACTTGGCTTACATATTCATGACTAAGAGTTTATCAAAATGATTCATTCCAAAGTACAAAAGTCTGACACAAAGACAAATTTCAGCTTTCTGCCTTATAACCACAGGAAGCAATGTGTGAACAGATTAAATGTAGCTGATATTTTCCCCTCAAGTCTTCTAATAGTCAAGGTCAAATAAATATTGTGGTACCTGAACACTTAAAATAATTTAAATGCAATTAGAATTAGATATAACATTTCTTTCAGTATTTATTTTACTCCATAATTAAAAAATGAGTTAGAAACAAATTCTGTTCCCAGCTATGATGGAGTAGCTTGTAAGAGAAAAAAAAAACTCTGCCAAGAATAACTAATAAAGCTGGATAAAGTACAGAACTAACAAACAAGAAACAAACAAACAAAACAGCTCTTTGAAGTCTTTGGATGATGGGGGTCAATATCCAGATGGGATTGAGAAATAACAGAAACCATAAGGCAATAGAATGACATCCTTAAAGTGTAATAATAATAATAATAATAATAATAATAATAATAATGACAATCTAAAATTGTACTTCCAGTTAAAATACTCTAATAAAAATAAAGGCAAAATAAATGTGTGTTCAAACATATGAGAGAAGGGAATTAACTTTTTGGAGTTCACTGAGAACTTCTAAAGGGAGTACTGAAGACAAAAGAAAAACTATTCCTGATAGAAGTACAAATGTGTAAGAAAAATAAAGAACAATGGAAATGCTAAACATGTGGAAAAAATTTTAGAAATATTTTCAGTACAAAGCAGTAACAATCTCATAGTTTTTTCAAAGAAATACAGTCAGATATATGCTAGCAATAGCATAAGAGGCATATTAGAGGGGTAAATGAAGTTAAAGTATTCTAAAGTCCTTGTATTATCTGGGACATGGTAATGATTTTAATTGATAGTTGAATTTAATGTGTTAAATATGCATGTTGTAAAATCTGGACAGCTGTTTTCAAGCATGGTCTGTGAACTCCTGGGTCATCCCTGAGAGGCTTCTGGGAGGTCCAAAAAAATCAAAGCTTTTTTCTAATTACAAGACCTTATTTATTATTTTCATTCTATTGAATTTTACTCCTTGCAAAAGAAGTGCTGGTATTTCGGTTTGAATAACATTAGATGCGCCAAATAATATCAGTAACCACTGTATTTTTCTCATACACTCAAAGGAAAACAAATAACACCCAGTTTTGTTTAAGAATGCCCTTGAGTAGACATTGTTAATATTATGTGTGATGAAATGGGAAGCCCACGTAGAGCTATTCTCTTGCACACCAAAGTGTGATGATTATCTCAAGGAAATCATCAAGAATGTATGCAATTATTTGGGTTGTGAGCTAAACTAGCCACTTTTTCCCTGAAACGTTATTTTTACTTGAAAAAAATGACTGACAAGGAAATATGATAATTCGAATTTGGCGGCTACTGGACATTTACTAAGAATAAACCAAACGACCTACAACCTCAAGAAAAACATTAGTCTTTGTTGCCAATCACGAAGTTTGAATTTTCTTTTTTTTTTCGAAATTTGAATTTTCAAGAAAAAATTCAAAGGATTGAAAACTTTTATCTATTAATGTAAACTTTATAGTCAGCCACCAACACTTTAAGATGAGATTGATAATGATATTTTAAATATTAATTTTAATGTATTATATAATGAAACATATGCATATTTAAAAGATATGCATAACTCAGCAAACCAGTATCATACCAAACATACATTATCAAAGCATGCAATGGTAAAACTAATTTTTTCAAAGTGCAAATAGATGAAGGGATTTTCATGTAGCAGCATATGTAAAATGTATTAATATGGTTTCAGATTCGACTTTGCAATTAACCTTCAAGAAACTACTATTTGTTGAGATTCGTTGTAGTGGCAAAGAAAAATATCGACAATGATCTAAAAAGACTATTAATATACTCCCTTTTCCAACTCCATGTTTTGCAGAAGAAGGAGGAGGAGGAGAAGAGGAGAACAAGAAGACGAGGAGGAAAAAGAGGGGGAGGTGGGAGAGGTGGAGGAAAAAGAGGAAATGTTGCCATGTGAGACAACATGGATGAAACTGGAAGACATTATGCTAAATTGCGACATTATGCCAGTTGCAAAAAAGACAAATACTGCATAATCCCACTTATATGAAGTATATAAAATAGTCAAACTCATAGAAACAGAGACTGTGATGGTGGCTGCAAGGTGGAGGAAGAGGAGCTTACACATATGAGGGCTTCACGTCTGAAAAGACATCAAAATAGAAATCAAAAGGCAAACCATATATGCTCTTTTTTAGTAGGTGAGTTTGAATAATATGTAGCTTCTATTTAGCCAATTCTTAAGCTAATAACATTTTGTAGGAGTGAGTTTCCATTTAAAGGAATTAAACACAGTAATTTTCTTCAAATATCCTTAAATTAGTAAGGATTTCTACTTCAGTAAACAGACAGGAATTTGCACCTGAGAATCTTGGAAACTATTTTGAATTTCTATATTTTTTTCATTCAGAAGAAACAGTGTCTACAAATTGAATAACAAATACAGGGTAATTGAAGTAGAAAAGTTTTTTTTTTGTTTTGTTTTGTTTTGCTTTGTTTTCACTTTTAAGTAGGCTCCACACCCAACATGGGGCTTGAACTCATGACCCTGAGATCAAGAGTTGCGTGCACTACCAACTGAGCCAGCCAGGCACCCCTCTGGCAAGGAAAAGTCTATAAAAATAGTTAAAGAAGAAAAAAAAACACCCAAGAATGATGCCAAGTGTGGTTGAGAAATAGAAGACAAGAAAAGAAATAGGAACTCAGCTGTGTGAATGCCGCACCATTAATGCAGGGCATCACTGGGGAAATCGTTTTAATGACCACTATGTGTATTTGGGTTTCTTCCTTTTTTTCTTGGTGTTTTGTTTGTGTTTTGCTATTTCGAGGTTGTAGGATTTTTCAAAGTTGTATTTTCAAGCACCACAGAATTAATGAAGCAAACATATATACCAAGTGAAGACATTCTTGAAGCATCTATTGCTAAATTTTCTTAATTTTGCTTTTTCTTGCAGAAAATTACAACTTAGATTTCTCCATTTTAAGCAAAGTGATGGTAAAGATACACAAATTCAAATCAAGTGATAATGAGTGTACTTTTTAAATAGAGTAATTAGTAATGTGATAAATCTATGGGGTCATACTGATAGAAATATATACCTAGAGAATTTAATGCAGCTTGTAAAAAGGCTAAGTGATGATAATATTGGGAAATGTTTAAATCACGGAACTGCCTTGAACCCAATATGTATGCTGAGAAGGAATACCTTTTTGCCTTTATGTGATTAAGTAGTTACCCCATATTGGGAAAAAAAATGCAACAATTCATCAAGGAATTTGAGTGACCTATTTAAAAGTTATGCTATGTTATAAATGTCAACGGTATCTAAAATGAACTTCTTAAGATATAAAAAACATACTTGGAGAATCAGATTTAATACTGCTTGCCTATTTTAAAATATTAATAATATACAGAATAATAACTGCTTAGCTAAGGGTAATTATCTAGATGATGCCATTTTGAAAGCAAAGAGAAATGAATAAGCTGGGTGATTAGATAACCATAAATTTTTGAAAGCAATTAACAATATATATAGGAAGATCCCAAACTGAGTTTCATTCCTGAAAGGAGGTTAAACTGATTAGGTAAGAAGGTTAAAGCACAAGAAACATTGCCTATGATTAATGTAAGATATTTCATATTATGAATCATCCATAACAATAAACTACTCAAAAACAAAAATTCACTAAGGAATTATTTTTTTAAAAGGATAAAAACTGAAAAACAACTATACAGAAAAAGACAAGCATCTTTTGTGAAAAAAAAAAGGATAAAATTTAAAGGAATGGAGGGGTTCAGAAACATGGATAAAAGTCCTAGATAAATATACCTAAAGTAATATTAAACTATTAGTATATTTCATTATAATAAAATTAAATCAACTTTAAGTTTCTTAATAGAGAAATGAAAGAATAAACTTTGAAAATATGTTATAATTTAAAACGTACTAGTACCCCTGTTAACCATCGTTTTTCATAAAGGGTTAATTTTATTTTTTTTGGAGTAACTAATAAAATAAGGTTTTAGTAATAGCTGAGCGTGTAATAATGAAAAGGAAAGCTAAATTATAGTTCTTAACTTGGTCAAGCATGATGGGATTTCTTATAGAATCTAAAGTTCAGATAATGATTTTAATGTACAAAGCAACTTTTTATTTCTGATAATACCATAGTTATATAAAATCGGGCTACTATCTACTTATATTTTTCCTTTAACGACTCTTAGAATCACATATGATCCAAGTGCACTTGGTCACCATTATACATGGAACCAAAGAGAAAAGCAGGAGACACTACTAAGTATAACAGGAAGTTTATAATTAATAGGTGGTAACAAGGCTGAACTATTTTAGGGGTTAATCTACAGAATAACATATCCACAACCAACATATGAAAATCAACTCAAAGGAAATTAACAGAATGTTAGCAAAAGGTAGTGCTCCATAAAGACTCTCAAAGAAATGTACTCATCATTTCTGAGAAAGCCATTAATAGAAACAGCTATTTTATTTATGTTATATGCCCTAATTTTAATAATACAAGTTTCTCTTTCATTTCTTGCAAGGCATATATATTTTTTTTATTGTGGTAAAAAAAAAAAAAACACAGTGTAAAATTTACCATCTTAACCATTTTTAAGCATAGAGAGCAGTGGTAGTATTAAGTGTATTCACATTGTCATGCAACAGAGCTCCAGAACTTTTTTCCTTTTGTAAAACTGAAACTCTACCAAATTCTACTATTTTTTTTCTATAAATGTGACTAGTATAGGAACCTCCTATGAGGGAAATCATACAGGATTTGTCTTTCACTGGTTTCTTTCACTTAGTGTAATGCCTTCAAGGCTCATACCTGTCGTGGCATGTAACAACATTTCTTTCCCTTTGAAGTCTGAATAATACTCCTTCGAATGTACTGACCACGTTTTCTTCATCTGTTCATTTGTTAGCGGACTTCAAGTTCTGCCTCTACACTTTCATGAGTGATGCTGCTATGAATGTGGGTGCCTATATGTTTAAGACTCTGCTTTGAATCCTTTGAGAGCCAGTCCTCCCTATTTACATTCTAACATCTACCCAGAAGTGAGATTGCTGCATCATATGGAAGTTCTATTTTTAGTTTAGTTTTTTTTTTAAGATCTTATTTATTTATTCATGAGAGAAACACAGAGAGAGACAGAGACATGGGCAGAGGGAGAAGCGGGCTCCCTGTGGGAAGCCCAATGTGGGACTCGATCCCAGGAGCCTGGGATCCTGACATGAGCCAAAGGCAGATGCTCAACCACTGAGCCACCCCGGTGCCCCTATTTTTACTTTTTTGAGGAACAGTCATCCTGTTTTTCTCAGTAGTTGCACCATTATACAATCCTACCAATGGTGCACAAAAGTTCCAATCTCCCCACATTTTCATAAGGTACATACATTTTTGATACTAAATAGATAGATAAAACGTAATAAACAAATCATAATGAGAGATCTTGATATTCATATGATTTATCTAAAGCTAGTTGAGAAGGCATTAAGATGTGTCGAATTAGCCTTCTAACCAATATGTATCAGATATTCATCTCTATCTATATAGTTATATCACTGTATTGGTCAGTTTCTTACCCCAGTTTTTGAGGAATTGCAGGTTAGAATGTGATCCTACTGAAATATAGGTGAGCATTTTTTTAAAAGTGGCAGGAAAGGAAAGGTATTGGGGAACAGTGGATATGGCCAGAAGGGGATACCAGGATAGGAAATTGAACAGGATTCAGCATGAGATGCTGGGAGAATTACAGTCAACAAAATACATGGACTAGATTTGAAATGGAAAGTGGAAAAGATTACAAATCATGTTTACTTACAGGTAGCATGATACAAAGAAGGGTTTTAGAGCCAAAAGACCCAGGTTTACCTGTTTATCCTGTGTAACATTTGGTAAGAGAATCAATCCACTGGATGCTAGTGTCCTCATAGAGAATCTGGGGTAAAAATAAATTTTTATGTTTGTCTTGAAGGATTAAATGAGAAAATCAAAATGAACTTATCTAGCACACTGTCACATACACAGCAAATACTCCATGGTCTTTACTAGTCTTCCCTATTTATGTTCTGGTTTATACCTACTTTCCCATTTCAAAGTCAAAAACCCTAAGCTGCAGCTTCTGGCATGAAGATCTCAAAAGTTATTATTTCAGTATGACATAATATTGTACCTTAGAAACAAATGACGGCTTTCCATCCATGGTGTATATATTTTATATATAATCTCCATGTTAGTGCAGAAATTCATATTGAGTGATAAAACACCAGATAATATGCCAACATCTCAGAACACAAGATGAATATTCATTGTAGATATCTTAATTTAAAAAAAAATTACAAAATTTACTAAAACTACCAAGTCTATAAGGCTTTAAAGGACTAAAATCAGATAATAGTAGTCAAGATTCATGGTTAAATTTTTAAGAGACGTTTTATTTTCCTCTCTTAGTTTCGAAGTGTTTTTTTTTTCCTCTAGAACAAGTTATTGTGTTAAAAATGTTAAGAATACCCATTATTGTAAACAGAATCTGTGTTGCTTTGTGAGATTGTATTCAAGGATTTATTTATTTCTCATCCCAATTTTCCAGAGCATATGGTCTCTTTAAAATGTTGTGCTGAGAAATTGTTTGGGTTTCTCTAGAAAAAAAAATTTGGTGCAATAAGTTATCATGTTTTCCCTTGTGCTGGCTGCAAGGATGCCTGTGATCAGATTTGCAGCCCCAGCCTAATATATGGAATATTATTGAATGTGTTACGGTACTTAACTTACTGTGGTTTTATTTTTAATTTTCTTCTACCCTTGCTTGCTCTTTCCTCCATTTTTATTTACATATTTTTATAATTGATGACTGATATATACATATATATAATATTATTTAAAAATTTTATAGAGATAAAAATGAACAATTCAGTCAAATGTATTTTAACTTCTACACCAAAATTTAAAACGGAAGCATCAAACTGTGGGCTCTTATTGTTTCTGCATAACTTCAGTACAACTTGAGCCAAAATGATTCCTTTTTTTCCTTTATTTATTTACTGCTCTAATCACTGTTCCTTTTTTTTTTCTGTTTAATCTTTGTTTTGCTACCTGTACACACAAGGACTTCATTCATGTATGTGATAAAGTGTTTGTGATATGAACCTTTAAGTACATTGTCGATAATATGAAGGTAATAACTGCTCAAAATGTCCTAAAATAATTTAATGATTAAGTTAAATGATGCTACAACCCTCATCCAAAACTTATCACTGTTTTCTTTCAGTCCACGAATCTTTGGTAAACTTCCACCTTTTATTACTAACTTAATAAAGACAGTAAATGATGGAATTGAATATAAAGAAAAAAAATACAATATTTAATGAAAAAAGCTATGGCTTTCCCCGTGCGTTTTATGGCAGACTATATTGTCCCGTTTCTCTCCAACATTTTATTCTAATAACAGTGCTTGCACATTCTTTAAATTTCTTGCATGAAAATAAACACCCACAATCAGCAAATAAAGAAAAGTTATTCTAAAAATACCCATAAAAAAGATAATAACTCAGGTTGTTTTTAAAATCATTCAAGCAACTTAGTGGATATATTTAGAAATTTGGTAATTATCATCAGTTCTATTCATTACATTTCAAAAGTAGAAGAAATAATAAGTTAAGTTGCCATTTATGTTTTCATATTCAAAGAGAAGAAAATAATAAGTTATCTGTTTGACAGATCTTGACCATTGTTGTAGGCCCATCTGTACCCGGAACACATACTAAACTGTCTACTCAAACTAAACGACAGTTCCCTCACCATCACTTTTCATTAAAACTGAAAACTTGGGGCGCCTGGGTGGCTCAGTGGTTGAGTGTCTGCCTCTGGTTCAGGTCATGACCCCAGGGTCTTGGGATCGAGTCCCGCATCACACCCCCCCACAGGGCGCCTGCTTCTCCCTCTGCCTCTCTATGTGTTTCTCTTGTGAATAAATAAAATAAAATCTTAAAAAAAATAAAACCAAAACTTAATGAAGAAATAGATGCATTTCAGTATTCATAGTATTAGATAGAATCCTTTTTGCCAATATAGACATATTGTCGGCATTATAACACTGTAAACTGGCCATTGTTAAGGAATTCAAAAGGATCAACCACATTCAAAGAAAGATATGAATAGATTGTTTTCTTTTGTAACCTTTTTTTGATTACTAAATTTCATCAAAATATAGATCAAGCATTATGCTAGTGTTTGTTACTAGTGTGTAAATAGCTATCAAATTAAGATATTCTGGCAAAAAAAATCAATTGAAAGAACAAAGAACAAACTACTTACACTGATATATTTATGGATAAAAATATTTTGGCTTCCCACATGAAACTGGCAAATACTTTCCGTGAAGCCACCCCATATATCACATGCTTCAGGCTGGTGAGGCTGTTTGCCATCTTGTGACTAGGGAAGAGCTGCAAAGAATGTTTCCTTTGTCAGGGGTTGTATCATGTTGAGCAGGAATTATGAAGATTTGGGATGTCCCTGAAGTTCGGTACCTGACCAAGAAGTAGAGGAGAGGGCAGTCCTTCTCAGATAAACTAATAGCTGTATCATTTAGGCGTTAAAATAATTTGGCCAATGAAATCAGTGCAGGTGATTTCCCCAACAGAGAGGTTGTCCATTCCCAATGTGGAATTTCACGTTTCCAATCCAAAGCTCATTTCAGGTTGGAGATTAAAAGAGATAAATGGCAAATTTTGTAACAAAAGAGGAGTACAGACAGCAGTCTGGACTTCTACATACTTAGTGTGGGCTTACACGTCCACCATTTGAAACCTTTCTCTTCCTAGTGTCTCTGCTCCTAAACTAGTTATTTGTAGGTATGAGAAATCATAAGATTACTGGCAGACATTAAGAGGCAGTTGTCCTATGATGATGAAGAAGTGTTTATGTGTGTTTGACTGGATACATTCTTCACTTTGTTACCATATGTGCAACATGGTCAGATGGTTAATGAGTTTTCAGGGCTGAAATGCATCTGGTCCAACTTTCAACTTATGGCTTATAATACTTCACTGGAAAGCATGTAATTAATCTTTCAGTGGATAATCTACCATAACTCCTAAACTAATTAGGAATAGATATTCTTTTTAACAAGATTTGAAAGTTAAGTTTTATATAGGTTAACGGAAAAAAAAAAAAAAGCTTCCACATTGATAGAAGAGTAACAATATCTCAGGTAAAACTGACTCCTCCCTCCCTTCTCCTCACCAAGTCCCCTTGATGGAAGTACACTTCTTCACTGAATGTACGCTGTCAAATCATCTTTCCCTTAAGGAAAAGGACAGTCTCTTATTCATCTTTGAATCCTGAGCATCTGGCATAGTGTAAAAATATAAAAGGTGTTTATTGATCAAAAAGTTAAGGGAGTTAATTCAGAGAAACTCCATCTCGCAATCCTAGAATTTACACAACTATATGGGCAAACACATGTACAATTACATGTGTGTGTGTGTGTGTATACACACACACACGCAGATATATATATAACTTTGTATCCAAATTTCACAATAGAATAAACTGAGGCACAGAAATGTTCCAAAAATATATAAAGTCAGACTGATAATTACGCTTCATTTGTGATTCAAATAAGGAGAATCTGATGCTGAAGCTCAGTTTTTAATACTATGATATATGAGCCAATAAATAGTTCCTCA
The DNA here is from genome assembly GCF_048418805.1 of Vulpes vulpes. Lineage (NCBI taxonomy): Eukaryota > Metazoa > Chordata > Mammalia > Carnivora > Canidae > Vulpes > Vulpes vulpes. The sequence continues at coordinate 27,964,965 of NC_132784.1, read as the reverse complement.
TGTGTATGTAACATGATTCCTTTATCATTCTAATCTTCCCAATCACATGTGCTTTTCTAATTTATTATAATTATAAATGAAAAATTTATAATAAATTATAAAGTATAATTCATTTCCTAGTAAAATCTCCATAAGTGGTGTTAGAGAATCACGTGATGTATATCTTTTATTTTTGCTCAAAATGCAAAATTTCTTTGTAAAGCATAATAATTTATAATACCAAATGCATTGCAAATGTTGCAGATTTCTTTACATCTTTGGCAGCATTGGACAATTAAGAGCTTTTTTACCTCCAAAATTTTGCTAGTGTTAAAAATAGCATTATTTGTTTTAATTTACATATTTGATTTTAAGTTGAAAATTTTTCACTAGTTTATTTACTAGTCATATTTTTGCTTTAATCTCATATCCATACCATTTGAAAATGTTTTGGTCCCTGTTTTAGTAGATTTCATTCAATTTGCATGACCTGATCAATTATCAGTGATGTGAGATCTTTATTATACAGGCTGTAAATTTGCCTTAGTCTTTTGCTTATCTTATTTTTTATGTATATTTTTTAAATCATATTTTGTTTTCAAATCAATTTTCTCTTGAAGAATTCTATTTTATTCTAAAGCTAAATATATTTTTGGTTCTGGAAATTTGATAAGAATGTATTATTTTTTCCATCTGAATTACTTTTCTATATTTTGTTAATCTAACAAGAACACATTCTGGTTTGTTGGACAAAATGACCCTTCTTTATTTGAATTAGATCTTGAAATTATCTGACTTCTTTTGTTTACTAGAATGTTTCTTACCACAATACGTAGAATAGCTTCTATAGCATAAAACATTCTCAACAATATTTATTGAATTAAATTTGATTAAATGTCTGGCATATGGAAAGCACTCAATAATAATAATACGTTTATGAATTCATTCATTAATTCATTCATAGGTGCATTCATTAATTCAACATTTTAAAAAAAACTGTCAGTGACAGTGTTAATTATCTAAGGAAAAAAATATTAAGACAGAACTGCTGTCTTGAGAACTTCAGAGTTTATATAGACATAAATCAGTGCAATTTTTGTATTTTAATAATAAATGAATAATTATAGTATCGTTTATGGAATACATGCAAGAAGAAAATATAATTTAAACAGTTGAAGAGGCATTTATACGTGTAAACTCAGTTGGGGGAAATGAGCAAGTTAAAATCTGTACCATACTCAGTATCCAAATTCTTAGGTACTTATACAGTATTAGATACTTGTAAACCTGTTTATCATTTTTTTAAATCATCAAACATGAAAAGTCAAAATATATATAATGTATTATTATTTGTATTCTCAAAGTTTTTATCAAAATTAATAGAATAATGCACTATGGCCAGAAAAGCCAAGTCATCTATTATGAAATCAATTAACTATGCAAAAAATAAGTAAATGATCTCCTTAATCTAAATACTGTCCCATTATACTTAGAGAATGCTTAAGGGAAGGGCATGGGTTTATGGTGGGGAAACTGTCAATATCACATTGTTCTTTGTGGCTAACTAGAGATATACTTAGGTATTACTTTTAATTTTATTCATCTACTTAAATTACATTGAAGCAATTTTGATATATGTGTTCAACACTCTCTGATTCCCCAGGGACTCATTCTTCATGCACCCTCTAAAATGAGGATTTTATAAAGAAATCACCAAGACCTCCAGAATAATGCAGTTATTGGGTAATTTCTCTGCTCTCACTTTCCCTTTAAAATGTCAAAGTGTTTTTATTTAACTATATTAATCCTTGTTTTCCCCTAAATTAATACTACAATTGAAACTAAAAGGAAAAAAAAAAAGAAAAAAACTTGAGAATTCTTGACCGAATAACTGTAGTTTATTACATACCACTACATTTCTTCCTACATGCCCTGCAATGACTCTGTTCAGTTGTTTTAATGATTCAAATATCATGTTCTAAAATCTATGCTTTCTTGAGCTAATTTATGTACAATATCAATGCCCAATCATGGAAAAAAGAGTTGCCTCAAACTTCTTTTTTAAACCCTCAACTAAATAAAAATTAAAAATCTTTGCTTGTCACCACCATATCTAGCATGTGATTTTTTTTGTTTTAGCAATATTATGAAATACACTCAAGAGAACATCCAATATTAGTACCCTTGTTTACCCTTTCCATAATTTAGAATTGTTTTCTAACATAATTTAACAACTAATTAAGCAATCAACTGGATCTTAAAAATTGTTAAGTAGAGATATCAAAGTGGAAAAAGATAATTAAATGCATGAGGTTTATAAACAACATCAGGTTAGATGGAAGATAGATGTTGGATATATTTCATTCAACAGGAGCAGTTACAGAACTTCTTCCAAATTTGAGTAATAAGACCAAGACTTACTCCCTATTTTCAAACAATTATAAAGCTGAACAAAATATTAAAAATAACTGTTTTAGACACTGAATTAAAAGCAGCACAGGACTATGATCATTGGCAGAAAGGAAAACAAATGATAGAAGCCTTGTAATTGCAATGGCTTCCTGCATAAAGCCGATTTCAAACTGCAGTGCTGGTTGGGAATAACTTAATAGAGACCATCATTCTTGATGAGATGAAAGGGCAGAAGTCAGATATTGGAGAGGCTGTGAGTATTTACTTTTCAGGGCTCAATGTTGATGCAGAGAAAGCAATGCAAATAAAAGCTCCAAAAATATGTAGAGTTTTTCCCTCTAGTCCTCATTGGTTGAAGATGAATTTGTGTGAGTTCATAGGATGAAACTTTGTAAGGCTGTGTAAAGAAAAACTTTTGAGAAAATACAACTATCTGGGGACTGTAAGCCAAACAGTTCTCTGAACCCGAAACCACAAGAAAAGATTTAGGTTCTTCATCATTCAGAGTAAAGAGATCTTGTTGGATAACAGTCACTTGAATAGATACCCCAGAAGGATTACACATAGGAGTGGGGGCAAACTATCCTTGGGGTAAGGCTAACCTAGAGGTAAACAAGTAAAGAGAAAATTGATAAACATATAGAAGATATTAAGAATACTCTCAAGCAGCTTGACCTAACTAGCATTTATAGAATTTCAGAGCAACAATTCTTTTCTAGTCCACTTGAAATATTCCCTAAAATAGACTGTTGTATCATAAAAATATCTTCATAAATTTATAAATATTTAAATAAAGTAGACAATATCCTCTAAGTACAAAGCAGAGAAAATCAAAATTAATTACAGTAAGCTACTTGGAAAATATAAAAACATTTGAAAATTAAAAACAAATTTCCAAATACTACATGGAACAATGAAGAAGTCACAGATAAATCAGAACACATATTGATCTGAATGAAAATTAAAATAGAATCAATCAAAATTTGCTGTTTGTAGCTAAGCAATGTTTATAGAAAAATTAATACTTCAAATATTTTTGAGAAAAAATAAATTATAAAGTCAATGATCTAAGCTTCCCTTTAAAGACATAGCAAAATAAGAGTGAATTAAGCCCCAATTAAATAAAAGGAAGAAAATAATAAATAGAAAATCAATGGGATAGAAATTGAAACAACAAGTAAGAAAAATAAAACCGCAGGATGATTCAAAATGCTTTCAAAATGCATCAATAAAATTAATAAACTTATAGCTAATGTAATAAAAAAAGAAAGTGGAAAGAGAGTAGATTAAAATCTCCAATATCAGAAGAGAAAAGGGACACATCACTACAGATCTTATATATATTTAAAGGAAATTAAAGGAACATTATAAAACATATTTATGTAAATATATTAATAACTTTGAATAAATGGATACATTTTTAAGACTTAAATTATAAAAACAGACACAAAAAGCAATAAAAATCATGAATACCCCTATAGCATATAAAGAAACTTAATATGTAATTACCAGAAAACTCCATTTCCAAATAGCTTCATTGGTATAATCAATCAAACATTTTTAAAAAGATATAGTAATGATCTTACACAAGGTCTTTTAGAAAACAGAAAAAAGGGAATAACTTTTTTTATGAATTTAAAACTATCCTAATAAGGCCAGCATTACTCAAAAATATTACAATAAATGGAAATTACAGACTAATATTCCTCAGTAATATAGAACAAAAAAATCATGAACAAAATATTAGTAAATTGAATTCAGCAATATATGTATGTACATATATGAATATATACATATACATTTCTATTAAACACTTAAGGAAAGAGTAATGTTCATTACTCTCGAACTTGACCAGAAAATAGTCACAGAGGACACACTTCTTTACTCATTCATGAGGACAGCATAAGCCTAATTTAAAAAGCAGATAGACATTTCCGGACAAGTAAACTACAGACCAATTTCTCCTATATACATTGATATAATGATCTCCAACCAAATATTAGCAAATTGAATACAACAGAGTATAAACATATTCATACAACCAAATTAATTTTAGGTGTGCAAAAATAAATAAAAATGTACAAAATGCAAAAAGAATGAGAAGAGTTCAATAACTAAAAAATCATCACAGCAATACATTAAAGAAGAAAAATCTTATAATCATATAAATTGATACAGAACAAGTATTTAACAAAATCCAGTACCTGTACACGGTAAAAAACTTTCAACATACTAGGAATAGGGAATTTTCTCAACATGAAAAAGAACAGCTACAGAAAATCTATAATTTCTACTTAAGGGTGAGAGACTGGAAACCTCCTTACAATAAGAATGAAGGCATGGATGATCTCCTTCACTTTTAGAAGCCCTAACTAGTATAATGAAACAAGAAAAAGAAATAAAATGTATACTCACTGGAAGGAAGGAGGAAAACAGACTTTATTCACAGGTAACATAGCTGTCCCCTAGTGGATCCCCCAAAATCTAATAATAATACTCTCCTGAGACAGTAAATGAGGATAGCAAGGACATAGGACACATGATCAATATACAATAATCAGTGCTTTCATATATACCACCAATGTGCCATTTGGATTTGAAATTTATTTTATTTTATTGAATATTTAATTTATTTATTCATGAGACACATGGAGAGAGGCAGAGACATAGGCAGAGGAAGAAGCAGGCTTCCCACAAGGAGCCAAGTGTGGGACTCGATCCCAGGATTCTGGGATCATGCCCTGAGCCGAAAACAGATCCTCAACCACTGAGCCGCCCAGGCATCCCTGAATTTGAAATTTAGATTAAAAACATACAGGGGTTCCTGGGGAACTCAGTTAAGTGTCTGCCTTTGGCTCAGGGTCCTGGGATCAAGCCCTGCATGTGCGTGCAAACTCCGTCAAATAAATAAATAAAATCTTAAAAAAATACAGTTGCAGTGGAGAAATAAAAATGAAATTATTAGTAATAAGTATAGGATCTATTTGAAAAAAATTACAAATGATTGATGAAAAATACCTATAAAATAAATATCAATGAGTACATCCCGATAGTAAATAATTGTGGAAAAAAATAAATCTCCTAGGCAAAAGAGTCCAGGGGCCCCTGCGTGGGTCAGTTGCTGGGCCTTGGACTCTCGATTTCAGCCAGGTTGTGACCTAGAGGTCGTGGAATCACTCTCTGTCTGGCTCAAGCTCAGGGCTGAGCCAAGTCTGCTTGGAATTCTATGTCCCTCTGTCCCTCTCCCTGCTTGCACATGTACTCTTTCCCTCTAAGGAAATTACATGTTAAAAAAAAAAAAAAAGCCCAGGGGCACGGGTGGCTCTGTGGTTGAGCGTCAGCCTTGGGCTCAGGTCACGATCCCGGAGTTCCGGGATCTAGTCCCACATGGGGCTTCCTGCATGGAGGCTGCTTCTCCCTCTGCCTATGTCCCTGCCTCTCTCTGTGTCTTTCATGAATAAATAAATAAAAGCTTTAAAAAATAAAATAAAAAGAGTCTATTTGATTTGCATAATATGTGTGTGTGTGTGTGTGTGTTTGTGTGTGTATAGGAGATGGCTATGTATTGTGGCTTTAGATGGCCTTTAGGAGATGGGCATGTATTGTGACTTCCTTTCAAAAGGTAAAATATGGAAAGGGAGAGAATAGCAAATTAACAGTGGAGAAACATAACAAATAGTATTTCAGTCAGGTGGTTAAGCTTCACATCAACAGTGATAAGTCATGTCGATAGTATATACCTTTAATATTATGTGATGAAATGGCATTTTATCTCTGTGGTCTTCCATCCAAAAGTTCATAATTCCATTTAACATGAGAAAAACATAAATAAATCCCAATTGAGGAATATTCTCCAAAATATCTTGCCAGTGTTCCTCAAACTGCAAATTTAATCAGATAAGGAAAATTTGAGAAACTAACACAGCCAAGAGGATTTAAAGGAATATGAGGATAATATGTAATGTGGTATTCTGGATAGAATCTTGGAACAGAAAAAATGATATTAGCTAATAAGAAAGAAATATGAGTAAAATGTAGACCTTAGTAGATAACAGTATATCAATATTGGCTCCTTAATTATGACAAATGTTTTATATCAGTGTAATATATTACTAATAGAGGAAACTGGGTATGAAGCATATGAAAAAATATTTGTTCCTTCTATCTTTATGGATTTCTGATAAAACTAAACCTATTCTAATAGACAAGTTAGTTTATTGTAACAACTGAACAATGTAAGTTAACATATTAGCAGAATAAACCAGAAAAAAGAGCATCTCAATATATGTAGTCAAAGCATTTAATAAAATTTTTCATTTGTAATATAGACACTCAGAGAAATAGGAATAAAAGGGAACTTCAACTTTTTACTAAGATTTACAAAAAATAATTTATGTCATATTTAATGATAAAATTCTGAATGCTCTGCCTCTGTGTGTCTCTCATGAATAAATAAAATCTTAAAATAAAAAAAAATTCTGAATGCTTTTTCCCTCAGATCAGCACTTCTGTTAAACATTTCACTGTAGTTCCTAGCCTTTGCAGTAAGGCAGGACAAAGAAATAAAACCCCATCAGACTGAAAAAGAATAAACACAGTTGACTTTTTTCACATAGAACATAAGTATTTGCATAGAAAATTCTAAGGCATCTACCAAATAGCTGTTAGAACTAATAATGTGGGATCCCTGGGTGGCTCAGTGGTTTAGCGCCTGCCTTCGGCCTGGGGTGTGATCCTGGAGTCCTGTGTTCGAGTTCCACATCGGTCTCCCTGCATGGAGCCTGCTTCTCCCTCTACCTGTGTCTCTGCCTCTCTCTTTCTCTCTCTCTGTCTCTCATGAATAAATAAATAAAACTTTAAAAAAAGAACTAATAATTCAATGCACTAAAGGCAATAATATAAGGTCAATATTCAAAAATCAATAAAATTTCTATGTATGAGATAACAATTGGACATTGAAATAAAAATGCCATTAAAATAGCATCTGAAACCCGAAATAGTCAGGAATAGATGAAGCAAAATATGTATAATATTTGTACAATGATACTCAAAACACTGATGGGAGAAAATAACTAATTGAGAGATATACTAGGCTGATGGACTGAAAAGAGTCCATAGAGTTAAGATGTTAATGGTAATAAACTGAACAGTTTATTCAACTGAATTCCAGTTAAAATCTTAGCAATGTTTTCTTTTCAGTAGAATTTACAAGCTTAAATTATAATATTTGTGGAAATGAAATTAATCTAGAATAGTTAACTTTATTTTACAAAAGAAGAGTACAATAGGAGTACCTAAATACCTAATACCAAGATATATCATAAACTACAGTAATCAATAAACTGTGTCATTGGCATAATATAGACCTATATATTGATAGTACAGAATAGAAGTCCATAAGTAGACCTAAATAAGTATCATCAATTGTGATAATATTGTGACAAAGAGGCCAAATTAATTCAATTTGGAAAGAATAGTCTTTACAAAGGGTACTGGACTAACTGATATACAGAGGGAAGAGAATACACTATAACATCTCACACCATGCACAAAAAATACTGAAAATGGATTATATATTCAAGATAATTAAGAACATTGGTCTATGAATGTGTATATATATATATATATATATATATATATATATATATATATATCAGTAGCAGCACTATTCATAATAGTCCCAAGATAAAACTAGTATCTATCAACTAGTAAATGGATAAAGTGTGGCATATCCATACTATGGAATAATAGCAATGGAAAGGGATGAGTTACTTAAATATCCTATAATATAGATGGACTTCAAAAACAATAGTGGCACCTGCGTGGCTCAGTTGGTTAAGTGCCTGACTCATGATCTCAGAGTGTGAGACTGAGCCCTGAGGTGAGCTATACACTCAGTGCAAAGTTTGCTTAAGACATGCTCTCCCTGTTTTTTGAAACAGCTTCAGAAGAATGGGTATTAATTTTTCTTTAAATGTTTGGTTGAATTCCCCTGGGAAGGCATCTGGCCCTGGGCTCTTGTTTGTTGGGAGATTTTTGGTTACTGCTTTAATTTCCTTACTTGTTATGGTTATGTTCAGGTTTTCTATTTCTCCATGTTTCAGATTCAGTAGTTTATATATCCCTAGGAATGCATCCATTTCTTCCAGATTGCCCAATTGGTTGGCATATAGTTGCTTATAATATGTTTTCATAATTGTTTGTATTTCTTCTGTGTTGGTTGTGATGTTTCCTCTTTCATTCAAGATTTTATTTATTTTAGTCCTTTCTCTTTTCTTTTTGATAAGTCTGGCCAGGGGTTTCTTAATCTTATAAATTCTTCCAGAGAATCAGCTCCTACTTTTGTTGATATGTTTTACTGTCCTTTTGGTTTCTGTTTCATTGATTTCTGCTTTAATCTTTATTAATTCTCTTCTCCTGCTGGGTTAGGCTTTATTTGCTGTTCTTTCTCAAGTTCCTTTAGTTGTAAGGTTATGTTGTGTATTTGAAGAAAAACTTCCAAACTCTTTCTATGGGGCCAGCATTACCTTAATCCCCAAACCATACAAAGACCCCTCCAAAAAGGAAAATTACAAGCCAATATCCCTGATGAACATGGATGCAAAAATTCTCACCAAGATACTAGCCAATAAGATCCAATAGTACATTAAAAGGATTATTCACCATGACCAAGTGGAATTTATTCCTGGCCTACAAAGGTGGTTCAACATCTACAAATAAATCAATGAGATGTACTACATTAATAAAAGAAAGGACAAGAACTGTATGATTACCTCAATAGATGAAGAAAAAGTATTTGACAAAGTCCAGCATCCTTTCTGGTTTAAAACTCTTCACAGTGTAGGATAGAGGGAACATACCTCAAATCATAAAAATCATATATGAAAAGCCCACAACAAATATCATTCTCAAAGGAGAAAACCTGAGAACTTTTCCCCTAAAGTCAAGAGCAGGGATGTCCACTCTCACTATGGTAGTTCAACATAATCTGGAAGTCCTAACTTCAGCAATCAGACAACAAAAAGAAATAAAAAGCATCCAAACACACAAAGAAGTCAAACTCTCACTCTTCACAGATGACATGATACTCTGTGGAAAACCCAAGAGACTCCACCCCGAAATTTCTAGAACTCATACAGGAATTCAGCAAAGTGGCAGGATATAAAATCAATGCACATAAATCAGTTGCATTTCTATATACTAACAATGAGACAGAAGAAAGAAAAATTAAGGAGTCAATCCCATTTACAACTGCACCAAAAACCATAAGATACCTACAGACCTAACCCAAGAGGCAAAGGATCTGTACTCAGAAAACTATAGAACACTCAAGAGAGAAATTTGAGGAAGACACAAAATGGGAAAAATGCCCCATGTTCATGGACTGGAAGAACAAATACTGTTAAAATGTCTATGCTACCTAGCGCAATCTACACGTTCAATGCAATCCATATCAAAATACTATTAACTTTTTTTCATAGAGCTGGAACAAGTAATCCTAAAATTTGTGTGGGGCCAGAAAAGACCATGAATAGCCAAAGGAATGTTAAAAAAGGAAACCAAAGCTAGTCACATCATAATTCCTGACATCAAACTGTACTACAAAGTTTTAATCATCAAGACAGTATGGTGCTGGCACAAAAACAAACACACAGATCAATGTAACAGAATAAGGAACCCAGAATTAGACCCTCAACTCTATGATCAAGTAATCTTTGAGAAAGCAGGAAAGAATATCCAATGGAAATAAGACAGTCTCTTCAACAAATGGTGTTGGAAAATTGGACAGCCACATGCAGAAGAGTGAAACTGGACCACTTTCTTACACCTTACACAAAAATAGACTCAAAATGGATGAATGACCTAAATGTGAGACAGGAATCCATCAAAATCCTAGAGAAAAAAAAAAACAGGCAGCAACCTCTTTGACCCCAGCTGGAGCAACTTCTCGCTAGACAGTCTCCAAAGGCAAGGGAATCAAAGGCCAACATAAACTGATGGGGTTTCAACAAGATAAAAAAAAAAAAAACAAAAAAAACAAAAAAACAAAAAAACTTTTGCACAGCAAAGGAAATAATCAACAAAACCAAAAGACAACCAACATAATGGGAGAAGATATTTGCCAATGTCTTAACAGATAAAGGGCTAATATCCAAAATCTATAAGGAACTGATCAAACTAAACACCCAAAGAACAAATAATCTAATCAAGAAATGGGCAGAAGACATGAACAGACATTTCTCCAAAGAAGACATCCAAATAGCCAACAGACACATGAAAAAAATACTCAACATCACTCAGCATCAGGGAAATACAAATCAAGACCACAGTGAGATGTCACCTCATGTTGGTCAGAATGGATAAAATTAACAAGTTAGGAAATGACAGATGTTGGTGAGGGTGCAGAGAAAGGGGAACCCACTTACACTGTTGGTGGGAAGGCAGGCTGGTGCGGCCACTCTGGAAAACATGGAGATTCCTCAAAAAGTAGAAAATGGAGCTACCCTATGACCCAGCAATTGTACTACTGGGTATCTACTCAAAGATATAAGTGTAGTGATCTGAAGGGGCACCTGCACCCTAAAATTTATAGGAGAAATATCCACAATAGTCAAAGTATGGAAAGAGCCCAGATGTGCAACAACAGATGAATGGATAATGTGGTATATGCGTATACAATGGAATACTACTCAGCCATCAGAAATGAAATCTTGCCATTTACAATGATGTGGATGGGACTAGAAGGGATTATGCTAAGACATAAATCAATCAGATTTCACTCATATGTGGAATTTCAGAAACAAAACTGAGGATCGGGATCCCCGGGTGGTGCAGCGTTTGACGCCTGCCTTTGGCCCAGGGCGCGATCCTGGAGACACGGGATCGAATCCCACGTCGGGCTCCCAGTGCACGGAGCCTGCTTCTCCCTCTGCCTATGTCTCTGCCTCTCTCTCTCTCTCTGTGACTATCATAAACAAATAAAAATTAAAAAAAAAAAAACTGAAGATCATAGGGGAAGAGAGGAATAAATAAAATAAGACGAAATCAGAGAGTGAGACTCAACCTTAGGAAAAAAAACTGAAGATTCCTGGAGGGGAGGTGGATGGAGGAATGGGATACTGGGTGATGGCATTGAGGATGGCATGCGATATAATTAGCACTGATATTATTATATGAGACTAATGAATCACTGAACTCTATCTCTGAAACTAATAGTATACTGTATGTTCATTAATTTAATTTAAATTTTATAATAGACTCTCTCTCCTTTTGCCCTCCCCCTCCACCACGTGCACACACCCTCCCTCTTTCTCTCCTCCAAATAGAGTTTTAAAAAAGAAAAAAATATATATATATATCATAAAAGAAGCCAGACATAAAAGACAACATATTAAGTTAATTTGTATAATATTTCCAGAAAAGGCAAGTCAGTACAGACATAGCCTGGAATTAGGGATTGGAAGAAGAAAATTTTACTGTGGTGGAAATATTCTAAAAGTCGGTTGCGATGGTAAGTTCACAACCCTATAAATCTACTAAAATTCATTGAAATATAAAGCTGTAATGGGGAAATGTTATGTTATTTATGGTATTTGAATCACACCACTGTAAAGTTGTGGGAAAAAAAATGAGTGACAATAAGATCCAGTAATTGGTACTCCTTGGTATGTACCCAAATAAGTAGGTAAATATCACACAGAAAATCTGCACACAAATATTTCCAGCAGTTTTATCTATAGTTGCCAAAATTTGTAAGCAACGAAGATATCCTGCAGTAGGTGAACAAACTACATCCAGACAGTAGAATATCATTCAGCACAGAAAAGAAATAAGCTATTAAGCTATGAAAATACATGGAAGAAATTGAAACGTTTATTACAAAATGAAAGAAGCCAATCCGGAAAGGCTACATAGTGATGATTCCAACTCTGTGCTGTTCTAGAAAAAGCGAAACTAGGGATGAAGTAAAAACATCAGTATTTGCCAGGGTTTAGGGGTCAAAGAGAGATAAATGAAGCACAGGATTTTTAGGGAGCAAAATTACTCTGTATGGTAACATAATGGTTGATGTGTCATTACACATATACAGGGGTTTGTTAAAACCCATGAAGCGCACTGAGATCAAACTCTAAACTATGACTTCAGGTGATAATGATGTATCAAAATCCATTGATTGGATCATTGGTTGTAACGAATGCACCACTCTGGTGCTGGATCTTGACAGTGAGGAGGCCGTGCATATGAGGAGGCTGTGGATATGTTCGGGTCTTTGCACTTGCTGCTGAACTTTGCTGTGAAACTAAAGGCACTCTTAAAGTCTAAAAAAATGAAAACAAACAAAAATGCCCAAAATAGATCATGGATCCCAAGTAAAATCTAAAGCAATAAAACTTCTAGAAGAAAGTATAAAAGAAGACTCCACGCATTAGAAGGAGGCCACCATTTCTGAGAAAGGATGTAAAATAACACATGAAAAGGATAAAGGACAGATTGGGTGTCATGAACTTAAAAGTTACTCTTCAAACCACTATTTAAAAGTAAAAAAAAAAAAAAAAAATGAGAAAGCCAGTCACCCATTAGGAATAAACAGTATATACATGAATTACATGGGAAATTATTTATTAAGCAATAATAATATATAAAATAATAACACAAATAACAGTCCAGTGAATACTGGGCAAGTATTTTAATATCACATTCACAAAAGTAGATGTACAATAGCTTAACTTTCCTCTGAAGTTTTGCTCCACATATTTATTGAACAGGAAAATACAAATTAATACTGTAATGTGATATGCTCTATATCTTCTAGAATGGTTACATTTAAAAGACTGACAATTCCTGGCCCTTTACTGAAAACGTTTTTAAACTCCTGCTTTCAAATATTCCTGATTCACTGGACTCTTTTCTATGATTTTTTTGTTTGTTTCTACAATGTTTTATATCTTTTTCTATTTTCTAGCTCCTTTGGTTGGCTTATAATATTGGTCTGAATTTATGTATTGTTTGCACTTAAAAAAAGATTTAGAGAAAGCATATTATCTCTACTTGTTTTAGGTGTCTGTCTGTGGAATTAGGAATTACCTCTTGTCGCTTTCCTTCCGTTTCCTTGAGCTTTCCCTTTTATGAGACGTGCCATTGATTTGCTTTTGTTGCTTTTGTCCCTTTTCTTTTTTTCTCCTCTCATCACAGTGCTTCCTTTCCTCAGATTATTACTCATATTTGAGTTTGGAGAAAGAGGTTGTGCCAGGCGGGAGAGGCTAAATTGGGAAGTAGTAAAAAGGAATACCCAAATTACCCAACAAAAGCTCTTAATTTTACGATATATAACAATTGCAGCTCATCTGCAGCTTGTTTTTATACTGTTACCCTCTTTGCTCTATGATCAAAATAGATGGAAAACTATAAAGGATACTGCCCAGTACTACGGAAAAGAAAAGTGATCCCCACAAGTAATCTCTGGGGCAATTAAAAAATCTTTCATGACTGACATTCATAATTTATCCACTGGAACAGGTCACGTGGCTCCAAGTCACTATAGTGAGTTGAGAAGTACAAATGTGTGCTGTGCGGGTGATCTTTGGGCAGCAACGTTAATGACTGTTGCACAGGGGAGGGTGGGTTGGGGGGAGCCAATTTTAACATAGGTTTGGTTTTCTCATTCCTCACTCCTGAAAGCCATTGCTTCCTTTGTATGAGGAGCGTATTTTTTGCTCAATTTTGTCCTCATGATGCAGGTAGGATGCATAGAAAGATTATTTAAGTCACTGGTTGTTTTCATTTTGGTCTAATTATCACACACACACAAACACACTCCTCTGCACCATCTGCTGTGTCTCTCACGACCCTCATGCTTCCCAGGTATGGTTCAGAAATCATAATTTCTCCCGCAGGAACTTTTCTGCTGAAATCCTGTACTGTTGACTGGAGTTCTGCAGAGAGCTGTTCGTCACATCTCTGGTTCTCCTGACTCTGAGAAAAAAAAAAAAAAAACAAGTCATTGGGATTGGACCTACACCACAGCCTTTCCATTTTGAGAGCTCAATTCTGATAAAGTCTTAGGAGATGTGCACAGCTCCCAACATTTACTATCATTTTGTTCCATATTTAATTATACCCAGCAAGGATATCACAAAATTTTGGTTTGGTTTAGGGTGTTTTTCTTACTGCATTTGTTCTGTTTTGTTTTGTTTTTATTATATGTTATATCAAGAAAAATGGGACAGTTTTTTTTTTTTTTTTTTTTAAGAGGGAGAAAAAGAGTAAAACACTTTTATTCTCCTATATTTCAAGGAAAGTTCCCAGGACCACTTCCCTAATTCTGTAATGGAACTACATTTCTATGTGTTCACAGACTTAAAACAATACAGGACTTTGCTGTTCGCTTTCCAACGTGCCCCTCTTCCTTATTCCCTGGGGGATGGGAGTACTTTCTTCCACACGTTATCTTTTACCCTCCCTTAGCCTTTCCTTTCTCTTCCCACGTCAGGTCTTTATTTTTCTCGCCTGTATGCTTAAGCTTTGCTTCTCACCTTTCATTCACCATCCAATTCATTCCAACTGCTAACACAAGATTTTCCCCAGTGTTCCCAAAGATAAATACTATTCATGGCCTGATGCAGTTAGCCTTCATGCTTTCCTCCAAGCACACTTGGCAAGAAAACTAATTTAGTTAGAACTTATGCTATACGAATATAAATGCAGATTGAGAGTAACTATTAGAGAAGCTAAAATATTTGTTTAAGAAATTTAGCCTTCAGAGATCATCACACACACACACACACGCGTGTGCGCGCACAGAATATTCTCTATCGACTGTTGTCAGAAGCAAATCCCCTCCTATTAACTGTAATAACATTTTCTTATTCTTTTATAGTATTTTGCAACAGATTTAGTTTGTGATCTTTACTGTGTCTCTTTTCATATGAGTATCCTACAGTCATCTGATTCACAGAGATTAATTAAATAATTAATGATGGGAGAGAGAATACACTACTGATGCGATATACTCATAATTGTTTAAGCTTGTAGCTAAGAGAGATGATTTACTCTTTACAAATAATATGATTTGTTTGATGCTTTATTGTCTCATTTAAAGGATATCTTAGAAAACACCCATAATTTTTCCAATAATTATTGATAAGGTGAGATCATACTTCTTTTTCTGTCTTGATTTTCTTTCCGAATCAAACTTTGCATGCTATCCCTTCAGACAAGGAAAATTTCTGAAAGCTTGGATTTTGCTAAAAATTCCTAGCAGACAGCCATAGAATATTATCACTGCAGAGCATGAGTTTATTAGCACTAAAAACTAATTTCATTGCATCTAAGTATAGTTATTTTGTTTTTTAAAATTATGACTATTTCACATATACAGTAAAAATATGACTTGGGCACCAGTGTGTGTGTTGTTTAATTAAATTAGGTACAGTGTAAAGCCATCTAAAATCCATCTTTTTAACAATTTAAACTAAAACAATTATTTGTAAGTGAAGCTTTTTATTCTGTTTTTTTTTATTCTCTTTTTATATTTAAAATAGTATGCCTAAATATTTCTCTTTTTTTTTTCTCTTTTTAAACATTTTATTGATGTATTTGACAGAGAGAGAAAGAGAGAGCACACAAGCAGGGGGAGAGGTAGGCCGAGGCTCTCTGATGAGCAAGGAGGCGGATGTGGGACTCGATCCCAGGACTCTGAGATCACGACCTGAGATCATGATCACGAGCTGAAGGCATATGCTTAACCATCCAAGCACCCTTTTGGGGTGGGGGTTGGGGGACAGCAAAGCAAGGTTTATTGAGTAATAGAAAGTGATAGTACAAAGCTCCAAGGAGGTAGGGAACCTAGGAGAGTTGACTGCCTAAATATTTCTCTTATCATTATTTTCCCTCAGTCTTATTTTTACAAAGGATCATTACAAATTCTTGGAATTTGCAAGGTTTGTCAACTGTCAAGGTGTTTTACAAGTTATGACTTCTAAAATCTATGCTGCAAAAAAAAAACCAAAAACAAAAAAACAAACCAAAAAGAAACCTATGCAGCCATATTTTTCTACCATTAATAGATTTGTTACAAATGCAGAACATTAGACCTATTTTTCTTTCCTATATTTAAATGGCTGTGTTTAGGATCAGGCTTACACTTTGTTTCCTGAAATTAAAATTTATGTGTCTATTAAAAAATGCAAACATTTCAGTAGTAATAATAGTAACATTTTATACATTCAATATTCAGCAAATAATCATTGTTTATGATGTCAGGCACTGTTATCAACAGCTTGTACCTGGCTTGTGAAAATTAGGAGAAGGTGTGAAGAAGCTTGATACCTAAAACAACCTTCCCAACATCTTCAGAGTCGTGGCACACAAACAAATCAAAATATCTGTGCAGCCTCCTGGAGTCACTGGTTAGTTGGGTAAATGGATGTGCAGATTCAATGCTGGTGGTGTCCAACCAAAGCTCCAGCTACCCAGTTCCTATCAGTTGCTTCAAAGGCTGAGCAGATCAGAATCATGGCCCATTGCTGGTCCCCATTCCTAACAAGATAATGAAAAGCCAACTGGGAGAGGCTGAGAGCAAGACTGTGTCAAAAGAAGAAACTAGGCAACAGGCCAAAAAAAAAAAAAAAACAATTATCACTGACAGTTTTGTCTCAGTTATGTATCCTACCTGTATGTAACCACTGAGGCCATAATTCCTTACCTAAAACGCTTCCAAGATAGCTTTTAGAAAACTATCTTTCCCATTTAGAAAAGGTTATGTGGTGTATGTGTACCATATATTATTTAATTATTTATTGAGATCTGGAGCAGGGTCATAAGAATATTCACATGGTTCTTGATGCCAAATAAACTCATGTCAACTTGGCTTCATGTGGGTTCAATTAGCCACCAAATGGTCCCAAAAAATCATCTGATTTTTATAACTGTTATGATTTCCGAATTGTAGGGAAAGTTTTGTGAACCTGTATAATATTAGGTAATCTATATTTGTTATCATCTATACTCTATATTCTAGTATATTTTAAAGTGAGCTTTGAGGACTAATAACCAAAATGTACATATAAGACTATGGAAGGAATACCAAGGGATTACACAACTTCATCCATTTAAAAAATACACAATTAAAATAATTAGAATTGATTGCATTTTGAGGGTCTCGATTTTTTGATTTTATTTATTTTTAATATTATTGTTTCCTATACTTTTAAAAGACTATATTTAAAATTTGGGATGCCCAGAATGATTATGTTCACTGTGACTGCAAATTCAGTAATTCTTCATCTCACATGAGTAGCATCATCTCATTTAAGAAATGGAATGCACAAATTGATTATTCTGAAAGGAGAGAGAGTTTCTGCAGCACTCTGGTTTTTATACAGCACCTTGTAATAGTTGGGCTTATGGCATTGAAACAATCTACTCTAAGGGCACTGTTGGTATCAAAAGCCTTCATACATAATGTGAAAGTTTCTTCAATTGTGAGCAGCACAGTAGTAGTAGTTAGGGCTTTATTACTTAGTTCTAATTTGTATTGATGGCCTAAAAAAAGTAGCATGCTTTGCAGTTCTATGAAAGAAAAGATTATAAATGGAGATTAATTATAATTTTGCTAGCTCAGTACTTGTAAAACTAAAGCAATTTATATTCTTTCTCTTAATGATCTCCATTCCTGATTGCAGTAATGTAATCTAATTGTGATTATGATAGTATCTGAATCATGTGGGCCTCAATGTGATTGAAACTACTCTTTGCATTAAAAAGTAATTTTGGAGTAATGATGAAAAGTTACTGTGGAAAATTGGCAAGTAATATATTTTACTCTGTATCTTAAATTTCTGCTTTCATTTTTGATTATATCTCATAGCATGGATAAGTATGATATTATATCAAGGATTTATTACATCAAAGCTTTATCGATGATAAGTATGAATATGAGTATCAGGGATAAGCATGATATTATTGAAATACTAGTGATATGGTTGAGTCAGGGAAATGACTGAGGATTTAAAATGCTAGGATAACGTTTACTGAAACGAGAAACCAAATAAGGAGGGGGAGGCCTCAATATTGCACAGATATGATAGCCCAGGAAGCGAAAAGCTGTGAGTGTTTTAGCTGACACAGCAGATCCTGCCTGGAGAGACATTAGGGAAAATAAGGATAGTCAGGTATTTTGTGAATGTTGAAATATACCTCTAGGGCATGAAGAGAAAATAAAATATCAAATGTTTTTCTTCTAGATAAAATTTCCTTTGCAGGGTTGAAACTTGTTTGGTAGGGAGAAAGTATATCTCAGATTTGTGCTCAGTAAAGGAAAAGATTTGTGAAATCATATCCTAGAATTTGAAAAAAAAAAAGTGGGCAAATGTTTAATGTCTAAAAAAATACTTACTGTAGAAACACTTAGACATGTACATATTGTGAAAATAAAGGAATCCAAAAGAGGTGGCCCTGGGAAAAGATACTTTGGAAAGAATGCAAAAACCACAAAAGCATATTTATCAGAATCTTATAACGCATGATGAATTTGTGAGAGAAAATTATAATTAAAAAAGGTTGTGATGCATTTAATATTCATTTAAATTATGACTAAAGAGAAAGCTGATATAATTTTTAAAAGAACAACCTAAGCAAAAAATATGTTGAAAATATCCAGAAACCGATATTAAACAATGAGAACTGAATTGGTAATATGGACCAGAGAGAAGCTGACAAATGGAAATCTATCAAAATGTTTGAAGGACATACCAGCTCTTTCTGCTGTTCTTTATTTCTATTATAGAACATATTTGCTAACCCCTCAAGTCGTCGTGTGGTTGGCCTAAGAACGCCAAGGAGGTAATCTCTCCATAACAGTGATTCCAAATGTAAGAAAGCAGGTCTTTCAAACCACCTTCTCAGAGTGACACCACGGGGGGGTGGGGTGGGGGGAGAAGATAAGAAAAAAAAATTACAAACTCATTTTCTAGTTACTACTGACAATGAATAAAAGCCTCTCCCGCCATCCCTGGAGTCTGTGAAGATCCATTTTAAAATGTCTCCTGCAGCATTGATGTAACTCAGGAGGAGAAAAGGGATTGCCTACATATAAATGGCTCACTGTTTCTAGCAGGAAGAAGCACATTAACTCTTTCAGGCCACTAGAGTCCATTTACCAAATTACTTTTCTCCCTCTGTCTCTCTCTGTGTCTCTCTGTCTCTCTTTTAAGCTCAGCGAATTGTACTGAAGAAGTAATGCAACCCCATGAAGTGCATCATTTACTCTCATCCTGTCTTCGATGCTTATGTACAGATAAGTGCCTCGCTTATTGCCATTTGTAGACTCTCCCTTTAAGGGGAATACACTGTGAAATAGATACTGTCCAGACTCAGTCAAGAAGAGAACATCTTGAGCCTCTATGGTACATTACGGCCAGTTATGATAGACCGGGGAGGAGAGTGTGTCTACTGCCATAATGACTGTAATATGATGACCCTGTGAAGACACAGATGCATCAAAGTGGATCACTGAAACTTTTGTAGTTTTTCTTTATCAGTGATAGTATAGCTGTAAGAACGTCCAAAATAGACAAGCTACTTATTTCTTTCCAGTCTGCTGGTGAACTTATTCCCATACGGAAATAGGATGAGCCTGCTTTACCTCATTTCTACCTTATCACATAAATTCCAAAGGATTCTTTTTCCAGGAGAGACAAATCTATCTTTTTTTTTTCTTCTTCTTTCTTTCTGGTGAGCTCAGAGTTTGTTGACCATGGTATTTTCTCCAGCTTCTCTCAGAGGAATATGAAAAAGTTACATAGCGGAATAGTTCAATTAATGGGCAAAGACTCTAGCCATCATAAGCCTTTAGTATGGGGAGGTGCTGTTGGTTTTGGAAAAGTCTTGATGGGAATAGCTCATTTATTTCTCACACGCTCCGCAAACACCGAGGTGGGCGCTGGGAAAACAGGAGTGATCCCACCAGACATGAGACTTTCTCCCCTGGCCTACAAGTCAATGGGGAACTCACTTCATTGTGTCCAGTGCTGTTCATTCAGTCTCTCCCTTGCTGTAATGGGGGAGACTGGAGAACACTAGGCAGACACAGTACAAGCGTAACTAATTTACAATTGTGGGTAGGGAGACTTCTTAGAAAAAGAACTCGATAATGTCAAGCCCTAGTGGACTCTGGGAAAAAGAGGTCCAAAGCCCCATCTCTATCCCTTGGGGACTTTCCGTAAGACCCAGGTAGTTGTATAATCACACAATTTGTTGGGTGAGATTGCCGTCTGTGTCACCAATTGTCAAGAGGACACAGTGGGATCACAACGCAGTTGGTTTCAACACACGGGGGACTCCCTTTCCTTTTCTTTTAAATTTCAACTATTTTGACTCCGGCCACTCAGTGACTGCATGATTTGCAATGATATTTATGCAAAATTAGTTTTGGCTACTGATAAGGAAAACGATAAACTATTAAATTTTTATATCTAAAGCAGTGATGTTCAGTCCAGACTGGACTTTGGGATCACCCAGATAACTTTTCAGAAAATAAAGATGTCCCATTTGCCTAATTTGAGCAGGAAACAGAGAGCTGACCAAATGACTCGGACGGACCAACATGCAGAAGTACCACATGTGCCCACTAAGAACAATCAATTCACATTATAGGTTGTAGGACCCGGCCAGTCAGTAATGGCAAAGCTAATTATATCCATAATAAACGCAAAGGGGGTGGTATCAATATATATTCTTACCTGTTCCTTTTTCGTACAAGAACTTTTGTTAGTAACTTTGGTTCAGAAAATATCTCAGTATTTCCTTTTATATTTTGAACAGTTTATCCGTTTGAAATCATCATAGCCACATCTTGACTTAGCCCTAGGTAGTAATCTTTCTAGGTTACAGCTTAACATGTTCAGTGTTTGGATTTGGGAGGAAAATTGTGTTTTAAAGTCCATAGTTCTGGGATCCCTGGGTGGCGCAGCGGTTTGGCGCCTGCCTTTGGCCCAGGGTGCGATCCTGGAGACCCGGGATCGAGTCCCACATCAGGCTCCCGGTGCATGGAGCCTGCTTCTCCCTCCGCCTGTGTCTCTGCCTCTCTCTCTCTCTCTCTGTGACTATCATAAATAAATAAAAAATTTAAAGTCCATAGTTCTTAATATTTATGGTGTCTTGAGTTTCAGTGCCAAAGACCATGAAATCGTGGAATGTATTTGGCCAATCAGAGTAGTAATGATCACCATTTATTGCGCTTCCATTCCAATGACGATGCTGGACATTTTTCATGCAGAACCTCATTTAATCCTCAGATATGGTTGTCTTCATTTTATGCACAAGGAAGCTGTGTCTCAGAGAGGTTTCATGAATTGACTGAGGCAACCCAGCTCACACAAGCTGAAATTCAAAGCCCAGGTACGTCTGACACAAAAGCCCAAACTCTTCTCCCCTTACCATCTTGCTCTCTACACAGAGAACACTGCAACTGTCTTTGGAAAAGTCACGTAGAAATCCCCTGAAAAGCTCGAGCACTTTTCTATGACAAGGGACGAATAGCCGCAGTTATAGTCACAGAACAACCCAGTTATGCTTGACAACAGCCCATGAGAACAAGACCTCTTAAAGGGAGATTAATGCCATCAAATCCTTTCAACTCAGACCTACACCTGCTTATACAATCGGCCTTCCACATACCCAGTCGGTGAAATCTAACCTCTAGAGAGAGAGAGAGAGAGAGACCGACATGCAGTATTTATGTCGTTGTTGAAAGTTTCACGGCCTTCAAACCACACAGGTTGGAATTGAATTTGAAAACCTGTCTCCTGACTTCTTTTGAGGAGTCACTAATCTTCCAAAGGATGCTGTGCTTGCTCTGTACAAATGGTTTGGCTAGAGAAAGTGGTTTAGCTGTGGCTAAGAGGAGAAGTGGTTTTCATCATCATTTAGAACAACAACAACAAAAAATTCACTTGCCAGGTTGAAGCTGTTCAAAAGCAATATTAGATATTATTATTAGTATTAGAATATTATTAACCTTTAAAACAATATAGCAAAACCATGCTCCTATCACTTTGACTTCTAGGAGAACATATGAAATAGGGAGAAACGGCTAAAACAGAGGCTGAATTAAACACCCTCTTGATCTGCTACACCCAAGTCAGAACAGCTGGCTGGTGGTGATCACTCTGGCATTATTTTTCAAGAAATGGGAGATAAACTCTAGCATCACGCTATTTCTGAGGTCTTAGGCCAATCCCAGTTTATGTGGAGAAAAAGCAACCTATTTTTGCATTATTTTCTATAATGTCTAAATTCCTCAGAAGTTGATATCCTTTGCTTTAAAGACAACTACCGGATATTATTTGATTAGGTTCCAATTGCCGGGTGCTCTATTTTTCTGAAAGCCAGTGTAAAATCCTAGAGTTGACTACGTATGTACAGGCTAGGCTCTGGGAATCTGAAGTTCCCTAATGATTCCACTTAACATGTTTGTTTGTTTGTTTCTTGCTCGTTTTTGTCATAGCTGGTGCTGTCTTTTGCCATAGGAAGAGAGGTAGCTTAACGTACTTCCCAAAGTCACAGAGTTGCAGGAAAAAGCCTATTGCCGAAAGCCAGTTTCTTAGCAACAGCACCCTCTCGATGTGTCACAAAGTCTGAAGCCCTTTGGCCCCTCAAAGGAAGTTCCTTAGGTGTCTTTTACACATTGAATGCTTTGTGATAGTTGAGGCCTGCTGGCTGTCAACTCCGTCCCTTAAGGGAACTTGACAGATCTTAAAAAAAATCAATTTTAAGCTCACATGCCCCAGTGGGTGCCAAAGCCACTTCAGAGAGCCTGAAAGATGGCTGAGTCGACAGGATTTGACTTCTAGAGGTAGAAAGGTGACAAACTCTATCATGAGAAAGGGGCAGCTCGGGGCCTCAGAGGCCTAACCTGCTCCCAGGATCTGGGGCCTCATGTTGTATTGAACCTATTTATCTCTTTCATGGGCCGAAGGTACCACAGGGAAAGAAAAGTTGTTCAAAAAATGCTGGCAGAAATCAGGGGTGTAAATGATGAATTACTTTTCATCAGCTGAAAGGAAACATACTCCGGAACAATACTGAAAGGGAGCAGGAGCGGCTGACCCCCTGCTTCAGAGCAGCCAATATCTTCATTCAAGAAGACAACCATGAAATTACACAGAAAATGGGATTGTCATGAACAGCCCCTTGAAATCTCAGTATACAGTCATTACTGCATGGGAAAAAGCCTTCATCCACACATCATAACTTGTAACAGACAAGGAGGGGGAAGAAAGAACAGAGGAGGGAACAAAAAAAAAAAAAAAAAAAAAAAAAAAGCCTTGGAGTCACCAGTAGGAGTGTAGAGAATATTCGTTGATTCCAACTTTCCGCCTTAGCTTCCTCGTCGCCCTTCCATAGCTCTAACGGTGGGTTGACTTTGGGCTGCTTGTTGATTTCTTTTCTTGAGCTGTCTGGTGACGGGGTCCATGAATTTTAGGCAAGTGCCAAGGGGAGAAAGAGTTATCTTGATACGT
This sequence comes from Vulpes vulpes, assembly GCF_048418805.1. Classification (NCBI taxonomy): domain Eukaryota; kingdom Metazoa; phylum Chordata; class Mammalia; order Carnivora; family Canidae; genus Vulpes; species Vulpes vulpes. Next base: position 27,941,053 of record NC_132784.1, on the reverse strand, counting down.
GCCTGAGGTCTTCCCCCCTCTAAGATGATGATTAAATAATTAGGTTGAGGAAAAGCACACATAGTCCCAAGTTATGGCTTAATTAATATTCTAAAGCTCAGTACTCACGGTATTGGCCTTGCTGAAATCCTTCGTTTACCAGTTGAAAGATCAACTAATTTTCAGGTCCACGTTGGAAAAGTTTGAATCAAACATGGAAGGGCAGAGTCAGAATATGGAATTTTTAGTAGAGTAGCTAGGAGGTGAAATCTTGAGGTTCAAAACACGTTACAACAAAAATATTACAATTCGGTGTTTCGTTTTATCATTTTGGCTACTTTCTCCCCTGAGTTTAACTAGGTTGCTCGAGCCTATCTGAAATGAGATTCTTTCTTTCTTTCTTTCTTTCTTTCTTTCTTTCTTTCTTTCTTTCTTTCTTTCTTTCTCTTTCTTTTTTTTTTTTTTCCTGAAAGGATTACTCATTACACTATTTTCTTCTTCTATGTTCCAGGGGTTCAAATGAGTAACCCTCATGAAAATTTAAATTATAGATTTTGTCACCATTCCAGTTACAAACAGATGGGAAACTATGACAATCCGTGGGATCCATTTCTCTCCCAGGTGATAATGAGAAGAAAGTGGATTAGGAAGTGCCTATTTAGACCAACCCATTTTTGATGACTTCTTAGACTACTGTTTGGAATTTCCGGGTGTTCCTGATGGCCTTTTATCTATGCTCTTTACCATAAGTTTATGTAAAAATTAAAAAGAAAAAAAGATAAGCTGCATCGATTGGATAAATAGCACTTATTTTCCCTGTCTGTTTATAACTCCCTTAAACCAAACAATTTAGACCGTAAATCCCAGTGCAAAGAATTCCCCAGCAGTGAATTACAGACAAGAAAGTTACTTCCCTAGAAGAGGTTCTCTCGCATTGTGTTCTTTGGTACCAGAGAAGGTAGACGTGCCAGGAAAAAACTGCCCCATGTATTATCATGTCTGGGGAATCTGCCCTGGTGTAATTGATGGGCTGAATGAAAATGCCTAATAGACTCCTGCTTAGGATGCAAGACAGTAGGAACTTCCTAAAGAGAAGACATCCCACACACGGGGAACCGGGCTTTGGATCCAACTGTCAAGAAGATTGTCCAGAGAATAAGCTTACAGAATGTAAGTAGAATGACGGCATGATCATGCTTCACCTTACAAGTTAAACTTCAACCACATTGCCATGGTGATAATTGTCAAAACATTTGATAGCTTTCCAGAGTTATCTTGGCCTTTGCAGCTACTACTATTTCAGTAAATGCGGCTTACCCGAGGTAGTATAAGAGGCGCATAGAAAAACAGAAATCCTGCCCTAATTATAAGATAATTTCTTACTGTAATTTAGAAATGATCAAGACCCTATCTTAAAAGATGATGATACCATCGGGCTAACCATTCACTTTTCTAGTTTATCTGTTAAATCTAAGTAAAGGTGATGGCTTTGTCCCTTCTGTTCTTACTCTCATTTTATTTTCCATGTGGAGGTATCACCGAGCAACGTTTAGCAATGTGTCATCTGGTGCTACGTTTATATAGCTGGCATTAGGAAGATGAGAAAAACCATAACAGCTTAATTTCACTAAACTATATTTTTCAAAGGTTAGGTTAAATCACATAGTCATATATTGATGAGCAGAATTTTCCTTTCCACGGACTCTTATGTGTGCAGGGTTCAACAAAGCTTTTTCTGATATCGTATGGATGTGTATGCACATATGTACATGCAAGTTATAACTTCAAAAATAACCTCTTTCTTTTGACCTGTTTTATTCCTCCATGCGTTTACTGCGTGTGTAGAAATTTTACCCCTCGTTGCAAAAATATGTACTTTTCGTAGCATAGTTTGGACCTTAATAAGGGGTTAGTGACTATATTACCAAGATATCTTTCAGTAGCAGTGAATGATCATTATGATTATGGGATATTATTAATATCTTTCACTGAAAGACTGCATTTTCTAATTGTAAAACAATCCATTGCCACCATCCAGCCCCCTCCAAAACTAAAATTAGCTCACAGTTTTGTTTTGTTTTGTTTTGTTTTGTCTATGTATAGTTCCATATGTTCCAAAGCATGATCAGATGTCACTCACTTGACCCAATGGAAATGAAGGTCTACCACGATTCTGCTCTAACGGGGAAAATAGGATTGTTAAATAAATATTGTTTTCCAGAAGTAGACATTCGTTCTAGTGTATAGCCTCACTGATACTTAGTTAGCTTTTGCATTTGGTGCTCATCTTTCTTCCAAATATTATGATAATTTTTTATCGAGGTAAAATTGGTATGTAGCATTATATTCTTTTCAGGTGTACGACATAATAATTCGATCCTTGCGTGTACTACAGGGTGAGCACCACAGTAAGTCTAGTTAAAATCAGGTTAGAGGAACCAAAATAAAGTTCTTTGGCAGATAGGAATCCTGTTTACTTTCCAGCTCTGAACTCAGCAGGTTAAGTAATTGGGCTACAGAAAAGTTCCTCCATTTCTATTTCCAGCTGGTGATACACAAAAGGCAGGAAGTTATCTCATTAATGGGGCACCAGCTTTATGCAAATTATAGTAACAAAAAGGCTTCCCTTCATACTTTTTCATAAATTACCTAATAAAGTGGGAATAAATGGCCATATTCAAGAGCCTTTGTTGTATTTTTAGCACAAGACTCTTTCTGTTACTGCAAATATGACTAAATGTGCCTTGTTCAAAAGGGGTGTTTATGAAATAAGGCCACTCAAAAGCTTTTATTTCTTAACAGCCTTCAGTTACTTTTATGGCACAAAATTAACATAATTAGTCACAGAGAATAGATGACATAAGCAGCGTGCCATGCACAAAGGGGGGAAGCAGTATCTAAGGAAGGTATTTTGAGAGATCAAAAATTTTCAAAGTGCTTAATACTAGAAGGTCCTTTTTATTTGTGCACAGCCTTAAGATACTTTTTTTTTTTAACTCCATGAAATTCACATAATGAGATGCAGTAGACAGATGACATTAGCGATGTGCCATTAGAAAGAGGTCAGTTTCCTCTGAAAGATAGTCACTGTTCCTGCTCGTCATTAATTTGCAGCTTCAAAGCACTGAGCATATGATAGCCTGGCATGTTAAGCAAGTTGCAGTTATCTTTAAATAACCATTTTTTCCAGTTATTAGAAGCTAAAGTTTTTAAACTACCAACTGAAAGCAAAATTAAAGCACGCAGCAGTGTAAGGGGAAGAAAGGGGGAAAGAAAGGAAGGCTGGAAGATGAGGGAAAGAAAATCAAATATATTTTTAAAATGAAGTTGCTGTGGTTTTCCCCCGGGGTGGCCTGATTTTAACTTCAGAGCTAGAATTTTGGGGGGTAGTCATGAGCCTCGAAGATTGGAGCGTCAGCTAGCAAATAAAACAAGTGGGGATTTTTGGTTTCTGTGTCCTTATTATGGCACATGCTGCAAGGCTAAAAAGTGAGTTGTGTGGTTATTTATAATTCCACGGAGGGGGAACAATGCCATTTTGCAGCCCCGAGGGCTCTGTGAAGTAGGAGAGCAAAAAGAGTGAAGAACGCTTGGGTTCCTGTTACACAGAACTGATCAAATAAAAATGCATTGGGAAATATATCAGATTATCTTATTTGAAAGAGTAGATCAATGAGATTTCTCTGGTTTGGTTTGTGAATAAGTCACAGAATAAAACACAGAAAAAAAGTGAAGAATTAAGTCTTTGCATTTATCTGAGTTCGATTACAAGGCTCTTATGTATTAATTTATTTTTAAATGATTCTTTTTTTTTTGCAAAGAAATACACAAATGTGGTATAACATTCTTAATATTCACAAAGACTCACAGACTCTTATATTTCAAATTCCCTTGGAGTTTGTTTTTCACTTGGAAATTCTAGAGGCATCGCAGAGGGTTTAGCCGCTTTAAAAACCTCCTGATTTATAACTTTATCTCCCACCACCCAACATAAAATCCAGTCACCAAAATCTCCAGCGAGCACATGGTGACTGATTTTCTGCAGTATTTTTAGCCCGCATGTCAGTGGAGTGGCAAGGCCAAATGGCATTGGTTGAATAGGTATTGGCAAGAAAATAGCAAGCAACATCGGTTAACGTTTTGGAACTGTTGAGACTCAATGTTTGTTTGTACGTCAGCAATAAATGAAAAAAAAATAGTGAATATCAAATGCTGTTTTCACATCTCCACAGACATTTAACTGTCAGTCGTATTATTTTTAAGCATTGTCTAGATGGCCAGAATTGCATCCTTGCTGTGCCTGAATTACCCGGGGCTGTGCAGGGTTGGGGAAGATCGCAGGAGGCCTCCACTCCACGCACAGGAGAGGAAGCAGAGCCCTAGCTGCAGGCTGCTGCTGCAGCACCACATGCCATGGGCCCTGGCAGGATGACCAGCAGCGTGCAGGGGGGCTTCCTGATGGGAAAACCAGGCATCGGGAAGATGAACACAAACAGCACGTCTTGCCCCATAAATGTTGGTTTCGGACCACGTAACTTGCTTTTGACATTGTTTTTCTTAACTTCCATTTGGTTAATAAAACTCTCTTTTCTTTTTTCATGGTATATTTTCCCCAAATCTGGCTGCTTCTCTGGAGCAACTTGCCAGTAACATATCAGTGCTCAGGAAACAGTGGGTGCCTCTCAAATGGCTGATAGTAGAGGGAGCAAATATCAACAGATGCACCAGGAAGACGTCGACGACCCAGAAAGTGAGAAGCTGAGTGATTTTTTTCCACCTTATGGCATCAAAGAAAGTATCAGTGAAGGGTAAGTAGGACTCCACTGCAGTGATGAACCTGGGAAGCGCACCTAACAAGGGGAGCATGGAGATCTGAAAGGGCACACAGGCCATGCAGGGCAGGGTTAGGTCACCTGCGATGCAGCCAGAGGCTTAGTAAGAGAGAGTCCTGGGTTGTGGCAACCAGGAGGTTTGGAAATAGCAGTGGTAACAGTCTAAATCGAAAATCTTAATCTTAATTCTTATTTGTTTGTTTATATTTATTTTATTTTATTTTATTTTATTTTATTTTATTTTATTTTATTTTATTTTATTTTATTTTATTTTATTATTTTAGAGGCAGAAAGAGCCTAGGTTGGGGAAAGAGGCAGAAGGAGAGGGAGAGAGAGAATCTTCTGCAGATTCCCGACTGAGCATGAAGCACAAGGTTGCTCTACCTAGAGACTCTGAGATCATGACCTGAATGGAAATCAAGAGTAGGACGCTTAACCGACTGAGCCACTCAGGTGTCCCATCCATCTTAATTCTTATTTTAAAACAGCATCTTATCCAAATTCAGGCTACTTGAATTTGGCTGTTAGGTAATAATTTAGATTTGGAGTTAAAATAATAATAATAATTTCTACCTACCTTTTAAAAGTGTCTACCATGTGCCAGGCACTGTGATATGTGCTTCGTCCAGTTGTGCCAAGTGGACATCCTTATACCTTTTTTTTCAAATAAGAAAACTGAAGATGAGACAAATTAATTGACTGCTCAGCATTGCAGAACTGAGGAATTATGAGTCGGATTCAAACCCAGTTCTGAATGGCAAGAGCCATGGCCTTTCATTATACTCCATATAGAAATTATGCATTTATAGGTAATAGATTAGAATCCATCCTCTTCTACTAACTTCCAAGAAAGTACCCTCGAGGATCTGAGTATGAATGATAAGACAGGACACTGGGATAGTAATTTTGAAATTTTCTGAAACTCATTTACTAATTGTTTTCACATTTAGCTTTTCAATGGTTGCAAACACTGTGTGTGTTTGTAAATGCAATTGATAAGGTTTTTCTATAAGAATCTCAAGCTCTAAAATAATCGAGACTGTATATAAGTGCGAAAAAATAAACAAAAACAATCTAACACCTCACAAAATACACATCTATAATGTAGAATAATTGAAGAAAAATTCCCGTTGAGTTCAAATGCTGTAATTGCCTTTTCGTCACTGTTCCTTTGCATGAAAAACGCTGTAGAATAATTATACATGTTTAGCTATATAAAAGAAGCAGTGATGGTTAATACTATATTTTTTCTTGCAAAATGGATTCCATCTGCTTTTATTACGGAGAATAGTTATAGTAGAATGAGATACTTATTAATTTAGCTGGACTAGGTAAGGTCTAGTTCACTTTAATTAAAAAGCTGAATTTCTAAGGAATTGTATGTATACAGACACACTGAAAGCACCTTAGATTTTATGCTTAACCTTTTATTTTAATCCTGAGGCTTCCTATATTGTTATTTTAAGTACATGTTAATACTATGCAAGCTGATGCTTTGAAAATTCTCTGAGATGTGGTTAATGAAGAGAAACTGCATCATAAATTGCATCCAAAATATGCAGTCCATGCAGATGTAATTTTTCTTGAACTACAGTATTTTGCAATAAACATTTTTTAGCTTGTTTGGATTTATTCTCTGTTGTTTATAAAAAGTACTATCGGGCACTGCTGCTTGAAACAACTACATACAGTAACAATCTGAGTTTAATAAGATCCTTTGGATAAAAATAGATTTCAGATCTATCTTGTGCTAGGGGAATGCAAATACCAATGAAACTACACACTAGTGTTTTCATAATTTAAACTTTGTCACATGGTATAATGCACTTTCCCACTTTCCCCTGAGTTCTGTCAGAGGAGGCATCGTGGCTCTGCCAGTTTATGATCAATAGAGACAGAATGTTCTACAAGGTATTCTGGGAACTGTAGTTAACCGAGAACATTTTTCTTTCAAATGCATTTGTTAAAACAATGCCCAAAAGAGACATGATATCCCAGCGACTGTCAGAGTTTCTATGATAAACCCTGCATTTTTCAGAGGGTCGTAACTGGCAATTTGGCCATTGCTAAATGGCACCATCTGTAGCTCAGCCTGCAGGTTTGCACAAACCGAGATGCCATCACCGGATCTCATGTAAACCTAGGTTAAGAAAGACATGAAGAGGGATCCCTGGGTGGCGCAGCGGTTTGGCGCCTGCCTTTGGCCCAGGGCGCGATCCTGGAGACCCGGGATCGAATCCCACATCTGGCTCCCGGTGCATGGAGCCTGCTTCTCCCTCCGCCTGTGTCTCTGCCTCTCTCTCTCTCTCTGTGACTATCATAAATAAATAAAAAATTAAAAAAAAAATTAAAAAAAAAAAAAAGAAAGACATGAAGATAGTTGGTCTTTTCATTGGTTGTCATTTTGAGCAGAACTATCAAGCAGAAAGATGTGCTCTGACCGGGTGGGAGGGACTGTGGCTAGTTTATCCCACTGGATGGATTATTTTACACTTTTGCTTGTTTTACTTTCCACCTTATATTATTATTGTTTGGGAGGGGGTGGGAAGGTTGCCAAGAAGAAAATATTATGATTCTATGTTTTGCTGGGAGAAGTCACTATTGCTTGGATGGTAGGCTATCCTTGGAGGCACAAACAGAGATCTTGTGGGAGCAGGCAAGTGTGGGGAACGAAGCAAAATGGGACTCTGGCAACCTGGGAAGCGGTGCCCCACTCAGATGGGTGGGCAGTAGGCAGTTCTAGCAGATGGCTGTCAGAGTTATGGATTTTTGTATAATACAAAATACCTTCATTGTTAAATGTTGGCATCATGTTCACATTTAAAATAATATAAGCCTGTGCGAGTCAAACAAAATATTTTTCTAAACCAGATTAGGCCAATCCACTTCAGTTTAAGACCTGCTCTGATCTTGTACCTTCATACCAACTAAGTATTGATGCCTTCTTAACCATGAGCAAACTGGTGAAAAAGTAAAAAGCTAGAAAAAAAAGAAAATTTGATATTGTTACATGCATCCATTTCTATGGTTCAAGTGCCTTGATTACATTTAAATTATTTTAATAACTTTCTCTTTATTAGTTAACCCCTTTTGAATATATATTTCTGTAATGTGTGTGCTCACGCTCTAATGACTTCATAGGTCATCAGTACGCCTCTATTTATTTTATGATTTTGTTTCAGTTTGTTTTTGAAGATGGACTAAAATCATTGCTTCAGAAATCACTATGGAAAAGTTAATATCATTAAATATAAATAAAACAAAGTTATAAAATAATATTTATATTTATGTACAAAAAGGTCATTTTCTAAAGAATCCTCTGGAAATTGAACAAAATAAAGTGATAGATAAGATTTTTGTCTCCTAAGGAAGGAAATCTGTAATAGTTGCATCCTTCTTAAGGTACTTTCCAATACTCTAACTTTGGTCCCAGAAAGATTGAAATACAGTAAAACGGAATTGTGTAGAAAATGGCCATAGAGGATAACACCATTATGGAGAAGACACTACTAAAATAGTGAGGAGATCTTGTGGGGTTTTTTTTTTTTTTTTAAGAGAATACATAAATGTGCATATACAAACCTGTAGAGGTCTGCTTTTTTTTTTTTTTTTTTTTTTTGGAAGTATAGTCTACATACAATGTTAGAAAATTCCATTTTTTAAAAAAGCATATCCAAGACCACTCTTATTATTTTGAATATATACACCAAAATCAACACATTTATATTTATGATAGACGTAAGGATTGCCATTAGACTATGTGTACTTGATCTCTGCCTAAAATTTTCCAAATTGTGCTCATTTCATCTGGGAAAAAAAAAAAAAAAAGTGCCATGCTAGCACATCAAATGGCAGGTTATCTCATAGGAATCAGTTTCCATTTTAAAATTATTAGATATTTTAAAAATTCCGGTATGTCCCCTGTCTGGCCCTTTAATAGATGTTTGTTGCCTTTATTTGTTTCTCTTAAAAGTCTGGTGATTGCTGAAAGAAAAACGAAAAGTACATGTACTCTTCACTGAGGCAGAAAGAGCTCTAATCGTAAAGTTTCCGACCAGAACAGGGTCACCTACACTTAAATTTTCTGTAAACAAATAAGTGCTGAAGCAGCAGATCGACTTCCTCAGTGCATTTTTCCCCTAGTAAAATCAGTTTGAGATAAATTGCAAAATAAATAAATGTCAAATAACAATTCCCATGACTAGTATTTGAACTGAATTTAATGATTATTATGAAGACAAAGCTGTGATAGGCCTCTGTGTAGAATGCTTAAAGGGGGACCATCTGAAACGATTTTAGCTCAGAACCATTTTAACAAATGAATATATTTCTTAAATTGCCACATCAACCAACCCTACTATCTAATTATGGCCAGCAAAAGGGCTGCAGATTAACTATTCCAAAGCCTGAGTCATTATTTTTAGTTGACATGTCTCAACATCTGTTAGTAAACCCAAAAAGCATTTCACTCACTTCAAAATTCTAGGTTTCCATCTTACATCTGGTTAAGAATATAACAGGAAGTTGCATTGTTCCAAGTCAGACATTCTCTAAGGACTTGATTTAGACTGTCTGATCTTGTGGGCCATCAATGCTTGATCCATTCTCCAGGCTAAAATTCTCAGGGTTGCTTCATAGAATAAAAATGTAAGACACCGATCACCCATCATTTCCACATTATTTAGTATGAAAAAAAAAATCAGTAAACTGTCCATCCTTTGGCAAACAGAGTGGAATGGCCTGGAAGCATACGATCTTCTAATCCCCCCCCCTAGAATGACTGTGTACTGATCAACACAGCATGGTGCCGCCCCTCAACTTTACAGGGAGAAAGATAAAATTCACTGATTATCAAAAGGAATCTTAGAGCAACAATATATGGAAGCATTTATGGAGAATGTAAGAAAATGATTTCAATGTTTTAAAATTTATTTGGGTTTAAAGCTTGCCCTTTGGGAAGTTGTATACCTGGCAACATTAGATCAATTGGTAGGCATACATTTGGTGATACTCTGTCCACTTATTTGGAGGGACTCTTTAAAAGATATAAAACTTGAAGCCATATTTGCTATATATCACATATCATCTCTATTTAGTAGTCATGGGGGACATTTCTCTTTGCTTGGGGGATAGAGTTGTTTTACCCAACCAACACTAATTGCATTTTCCTTTCTGCATTGGATGCCAAAAGGCCCAGAGCCATATTTATGGCCTAATTCTAAGAAATGTATAGCTTTTCACTGACTCTCTTGTACCTTGACTTTATTACGGCATCAGCTCTATCTCTCTTAAACTCTGCCTTAATTCCTTAACTGACTTTTAGGGTATTCCTCTGGTCATACTGAATCTTCAGAGGTTGCTATGAATCCAATTTTGAACACTGAGAAGTTATAAAATTTAATTTATAAATGTTTCCTTTGGCCATGTCACTTTTTGGAGATTATGAGTTAAACAAGGAATCATCAAAAAATTTTAGGAAGTCCAGAGTTTTTTTCCTCTTTTTCCTAAAATAGTTCAGTGTGCTTTTCTTCTCTTTTCTTTTAAATTTTTTATTTTAATTTAACTTGGTTCATATATAGTGTATTATTAGTTTCAGGGGTGTCCAATGTGCTTTTCAACCATCAGTCAGCCCTTCTCATAAAATCATAAGAATACAATAATAATCACTCAGTTCAGGTAAAGGAATAAGACAGCTTTTGCAAAGACCATCAAACCTATATAAAGTGAAACATTCAAAGAAGTAAGTTTTCTGGTTCTATTTTTGTGTTTCATGTAGTACCAAACAGAGTGTAGCAAATACATTCTGATTATTCACTTTTTTTGGCATAGATGTCCTTCCTTTGCAAGTGATTAGTAGACATCTTCAACAAAATTTCCCGGTCTCTCACATTCAGGATGTTCCCAAACAAGCATTACCTTCTGCATCTCTTTCCTAGCTGCTCTCCTATAGCAGAGCCACCAGATATGGAAGCACAGAGAAAACTTTAACTTTGACCTTTCATCAACCCATAGACACAACCAGTTCTACATACTTATTCTGTCTCCAAAGCCACCCCTCTACCCTTTTTCATTTCTAATGTCAGCACTCTACTCTGGTCCATTGCTACATTTGCTTGGGTATTCAAAAAGAAAGAAAAGGAAAGAGAAAGAAAGAAAGAAAGAAAGAAAGAAAGAAAGAAAGAAAGGAAGGAAGGAAGGAAGAAAGAAAGAAAGAAAGAAGAAAGAAAGAAAAAGAAAGAAAGAAAGAAAGAAAGAAGAAAGAAAGAAAGAAAAAGAAAGAAAGAGAAAGAAAAAAGAAAAGAAAGAAAAAGAAAGGAAGGAAGGAAGAGAAAGAAAGAAAGAAAGAAAGAAAGAAAGAAAGGAAGGAAGAAAAAGAAAGAAAAAGAAAGAAGAAGAAAGAAAGAAAGAAAGAAAGAAAGAAAGAAAGAAAGAAAGAAAAAGAAAGAAAGAAAGAAAGAAAGAAAGAAAGAAAGAAAGAAAGAAAGAAAGAAAGAAAATAGCATTTACTATTTTGTATCCAAGGCAAAAATTCTTCTCAAATAAGCTCAAATAAAAAGGGTGTGGGAAGCTGCTTAAATCCACTAGGAAGTTTTGTGGGCACTGAGGAAGAGGGAAACCAGACCTCACTCTGGACAGGACCTGCTGTGGTAGGGAGGTGTACTCCTCCCTTTGACGGGGTGTGATAAGTCACCTGGTTGTAGATGAAAGCATATGATCCCTCTACAGGATGAGGTGGGAATAAAAAATTTCATACAATATTACAACCTATCGGGACCTACCTTAGTGGTTCAAACTCATACACTAATAAAGTTCAACTCCTCAAAAAATAAAATTCAACTCTTTATCCCAATGGTTTTCAAAATATTGTGTTGATCTTCGAGGTTCCTTGCACATGCTGTGATGATGACAAGAGAAATTGAGAGAGGCAAAGTTCTTGGCAGCCCCTTCCTCCATAATAGCTCTACTTTTATCTGTTTTTATATCAGAGAACCCTGTAAATTTAATTTGATGGAAAATAATAGGTTTCTTCATGTTCAGAAAAAGGTTAAAGCCACTTTCTTTGCTTGGCAATCAAGATCGTCTTTCATATAATGCCAATCTGGTTTTCAAACTTTTTCTCTCCTGTTCCTTTTCATTCATTTTACACTTGCACCCCAACCTAATTGGTCATAATTCTTTTGATATATCACTTTTTGTTTTCCTTCCTTGACTTTCTTCACACAGTCCTTTCTACACAGGCCATACTGTCCTTTTCAACTAAGTCCGTTTATTCCACCATCGATGCTTTGCCAATCCAATCTGTCAGTTTGCTGGTGCTGCCTGGCAAAGTATCACTGACTGGGGACTTAACAGAAATTTTCATCGCAGTTCTGGAGGCTAGAAGTCCAAGATCATGGTGGTGGCAGAGCTGATTTCCTCTAGGGCTTTTTCCCTTTTCTTGTAGATGGCCATCATTCTTCAGTGTTTTTGCATGGCCTTCGCTCTATGTATCTATGTCCTGATCTCTTCTTCATATAAGGACATCAGTCACATTGAATTAGGGCCTATCTGTATCACCTTATTTTGCCTTGATTATCTGTTTAAAGGCCCCTTCTCCAAATACCGTCGTGTTATATTTTTTAATTTTTAAAAATTTTATTGAGATATAATTGACATATAATATTGTATAGGTTTAAGGTACACAGTATGTTGATTGAATACATTATTGCAATATGATTACCATCATAGCATTAGCTAATACCTCTATCACTGTCACATAATTATCATTTGTTTGTGTGGTAAGAACAATTAATATGTCGTTTCTCAGCAACATTAAAGTTTATAATAAAATGTTTGCCTGTATCCCTATGCTATGCTGCTACATCTTTAGGACTTATTTATTTACTAGTTGCAAATACAGTCACATTCTGAAAGTACCAGGGTTAGGATTTCGACACAGGAATTGCAGGGGGATACAATTCAGCTATAATACTATCTTTCTTTTTGTAAAGATTTTATTTATTTATTCATGAGGCACACACACACACAGATATATATATATATATATATATATATATATATATATATATATATAGAGAGAGAGAGAGAGAGAGAGAGAGAGAGAGAGAGGCAGAAATACAGGCAGAGGGAAAAGTAGGCTCCATTCAGGGAGCCCGATGTGGGACTTGATCCCGGGACTCCCGGATCATATCCTGAGCCAAAGGCAGACACCCAACTGCTGAGCCACCCAGGAGTTCCTATCTTTCATTTTTTTGCGTGTGAAAATACTAACTCAGCTGTTGTTGAAAATACTCACTCAACCCTTGTTGAAATAAATTTGGGAAATATAATAGTTTCATCATGAGTATATTGCATAAAATAGAAGAGAGATATGCATATGTTAATATCCTTTAATAGCTAGTATAGTAAGCTCAAACAAATAATCTTCAAGAACCACATAAAATTAAACTCTGCGTGGTTGGGGTCCTATCTGTCTTTTAGCTCAGTGAGTATGCTGCTGAGGACAATTTTCCTGGCCACATTCTAAGATGCTTACCTACTTGCTCTCTTATATCCCACTGCACTTACAGTTGTGTGTCCTTTTATTTTCTTTGTCGCTCTACTTGTTTATTGCATTTCTCCATCACTCTATTTTAAGTACCAACAGGTCAAAGGGCTTGTCTGTCTCACACATCCACCACTGAATCAGCTGTTTCAACACAATGCCAGGCACATTGTGGGGATTCAATGACTCTTTCTTCATTAAATAAATGGAGGGAAAGTGGTGTCAGATATTACAAACTGAAACTGTAAGCAAGTAGGCAAAAATTCAGCTGTCAAAGGAACTATCCAACAAAGCCAGGAATTCAATATGTCACAATGAATCCTAATTATCGATGTACTGTAAATAGTATTATGGGGAACAATAACATTTTTTTCAAAAGGGCACTGAATAATTACTAAGCTGGTAGGGAGCTGATTATAATTTAAATAAGACGATAGGGAAAGTTACTGGTATTGACTGCAAACATTTTCATACCCATGGAAAAAAATAACAAAAATAATATCTACTTTCAGTATATACTTGCAATTAAATACTAAATTTTTCTCTTTTCTTTAAAATTCATGTTTAGCCTCCAAAAAAGTTTTTTTTTAAATATATCATCATTAATTTATCTATCTAAATTTATCCTTCTATCTCTGTATATACATACAGGTGTCATAAATATCATTGCAGTGGTTAAGTTATCCTTTCTGTGACTGTAAAAAATAAGGGTGTCACAGGAAAGTTTTGGGAAGAAGACCCAGGCTTTTAATCCCATATCCTTTTCATGAATCTAGCTCATTGATGCAAAATATTAAACCATTGAACAAGAAAATAGATTCTATGCAAGAAGTAGTTTCTTTAGTGGTAGGAAATTTGTAGTACTGAAGACTAGATTGTCTGAGGATAAAGTTCAAAATAACCACTGAAAAAATAACATGAGGATTTAATTCTTTCCCAAAGGAAATTGTAAAGAAGAGCAAATAATTTAATGCTAATCTAAAAGATAATGAGAGTTAACTACAGAATAAAAATTTCAAAAAGCTTAGTGTACATGTAATCTTTTAGCTGTTTTTCTTTATCAAAATCACAGCTGAAATTGTAAGGGGATTTGTATATATATCTTTATATTCTGCTTCAAATATTTTTTTGGAGATTGTAAAGAATTTTGCATGGCTGTGTGTATAAATGGCTTTTTAAATTACCATATTGACACAAACTTCCCTATTTCTTCTGAGTTTTACAGAATAAATTTCCAATAAAACAGAAATGAACTTAGCAACAGGTGAAGGCAAAGGCATTTGTCATTTTAACAATATAGATACAACTCCTGTTTTGAATATTTTATGCCTTGTTTTGCCCTTCTCCTTCTTTTAGTTTACGTTTTCAGACAATAAAAGTAAGTGTTATACTATCAAAAAGGTAACAAAATTATTTGACTAAGTTTGACATTAAAGTTGAAGCAAAAGGACAATAATTCTTCCCTTTCTCTGTCTTCCTATTTGGTACTGTTCAAACGCTTTAGCTTTTTCAGTCTTATGTACAACGTGTGCCAGTAGGTGGTGGTAGTATTTTCTACAAGCACTACAATGCTGTTTTCATTAGTAAATAACCCCAAAATAGAGATCATTTTCAGATCTCCAGAAATTCCGAGAGCAATGTAGAGACTTCAGAGATAATCTTTCCTAAGTCCTATTCCCAGACTCTGTTTAAAAGCAAAGCTAGGCATTTTAATCAGTGTATCAGATTGTGGGGGAGGGGGGGGGAGGGGAAAGCCTCTAATAAATTTGGGGGGTACGGATTTAATTCCACAGCACTGACCATTACATTTTCTTTTTCTAACAGATGCCAGCCATTAAATTGGAAAATTGAAAGAGAAGATAAAAGGTGGATATGCGTATCCAGTTAGTGGGTGATTTTAACCAGATTTTCTCCTTCATCATGGCTCATTTGCATTGTGAATACTTGGAAAAAGACAGCTTTTGGGGACTCTTTGCTGTGTTTGTTGCTCCTACAATGTAATACTATTCAAAGGGTCTGATTGTGTATTCAGATATCACATACATATTGCCCTGAGTCGGGGATTTCCTGTTACTGTGAATGATAAAGATTCTTTCCTACTTAATGTACAATTCACCCATTGTGTCTACATATGTGAAAGGGCACCTCTGTGGGATATACATAAGCCAGGGAAGAGACCCAGAATGAGGGGGTGCACTATTTTGGCAGATTGTAGAGAAGAGGTGCAGTCAGTAAGGGAAAGAAGAGAGGCAAACACTAGAGATCATCCCACAAAGGAGCCGATTCCGGTTTGGGATGGGACACTTTGGAAAGTGATCTGGGATTAAGGGCCTTTCGAATTGCATTTGTAAAAGAGTTCTCCTGCTCTTAATTTAATCTAACTTTCGGGAATCTAAAATACCCCTTCCAGTTCTCGGTCCAGTTTTATTTTTAGAAATCAGGAACTAGAAGAATATATGGAGACATGATTCACGTTTAGAAAGCCAAGATCTCTTTAAATTTAGATATAAAGATAGGAGGAGAATAGTTTAGAACCATGTTACTCTTCAACTCTGCTCCTCGGACTGGTAAGCTCACCTGGAAGCTTGTTGGAAACGCAGAACCCCAGGCATTGCCTTCCCCCCAGACCCACTAAGTCAGAATCTGCCATTTGACGGGGCCCCTTAGGGATTTATATTCCTGTCAAAGTTTGAGGAGCACTCATTTAGAAGATGCCCAGTTTAGGGAGCTACTTATTCATTTCTTAGGGTAAAGAAAGCAAGCATTAAGTGGTCTTTTTTATATATCACACAGCCTCAACTCAATATCTCATCTACAGCATGACCTTCAGTCACTCAATGTCCTCATTTTCCTATCTTCACCCTATATGGGGATTCTGTTTATATTGTAGTAAAGGATAAGAAGAAGAAGAAGAAGAAGAAGAAGAAGAAGAAGAAGAAGAAGAAGAAGAAGGAGGAGGAGGAGGAGGAGGAGGAGGAGGAGGAGGAGGAGAAAAAGAAGAAAATGGACAGATGGCCAAACAGAGGGAAAAAAAAAATTAGGAGGGTGCTGCAATTTCAGGGATGACTGAATCTTAAAGATCATTTAGTTCCTTGGTTCCCCTGTATAGGCAGCCGATGGCAGTGTCCTTACATATTATGCTTCCGTCAGGACTTGGTGACTAAAGTGTCCTGAAAAGCTTTGCACATAAAAACTGGTGTTGCAGCTCTTTTGAAGCCGAAAGCAAAAAACCCCAGATAAGATTAAACACCAAAATTTTGGAAAAGTATTGGTAGCATAATGGAAGCAAATTAAGCTTGTGAGCACCAGTGAATTTTCAGTTGTTCTACAAGGTTTCTTGTTAAAATCAGTCTGGAAGTGTTTAAAATATATTATAAGCTTATTTAAAACAATTTAGTCAATTATTAGCGTCAGACATGCCCATCTTTTTTAAAAAAGCGAGAAAAACCCATTAGGTTACTATATCCCTTCTCACTTTTAAATATCTTGAACAAAAGAAATTCAACAATGATCGTATCTAGTTTCAATATCCTACATGACATATGAATGACCCCTTCATATGTGTGCCAAAGAAATATTAATACAATTTTTAAAATTATGAAATTCATGTAGCTTATTAACTCACAGTTCCTCGATTTACGATAAAGCTTACTCTAAAGTTATTTTGCCTAAGGTATCAAAAGAGATTAAAACAATAAATTGGAAAAAACATAGTGTTATACTGTGTATTTTAGGACCCAGTGGGAGATGTTCCAAGTGGATAAGAGATGCAAATAGTTACCTGTTGTCTTCATTTAACCCGAATATCTGTGGTGATCTTGTTTCGATTCCAGTTTATATGCATCCTCGTTCAATGGTAGAGAGCTACTTTCTGAAATGGATTTGAGACATCAGGAGTGATTTAATCAGTTATTCTACTAAGAGAAAATCGTTTATTGAAGGGGAAAATCCTTGGTATTCAGAATAGTCACTAGGATTGGTTGCTGACACTACAGGACCCTTCCTCATGGGTTTCTTTAATTGCCGTCAGCATAAGCCTGGTACTACCAGTCGCCTGGACAATCTTTCCTGCTTCCCCTACACTGAACCTCTGTAATAGTTCGTCTGTAAAGAAACCCTTCTGGAAACAACAAATTTTGAATATGGCATATGTTTCATTTTGGGACCCTGACAGATTCAGGAGTATATAAAAATAATTTAAACGAAAGATTTAAACCAAAGGAATTGAGGTGTTTGTCAAATAGCTTGTTAGTAGCAGACCTAGATAGAAACTTCATGATTAACAACCTCCAGCTCCACTTTTTCTCTGTATCAAAGCAGGAGATTAGATACAGAAAGAATCACTTCCTGAGCATATTCCCTGCTCAGTACATTCAAAGAGGATCACGATCATATCTGGAGGCTATGCCCTGCCCTAGGTCACCTTCCTCTGAAACGCATTCAGTGGCCCAAGGCCAGACCAGGCATACTGGAGTGTCTGCCCAAAACAAGAAAGCTGATTTCCCTTAATATTGTCACCTTAAATTTGACTTGTGTGTAGTTCATGAAATACACTCAGTGCCAGTGACTTTTCATGGCTTTGTGCCTTTTGCTACTTTTTTAAAAAGGTGCTAGATAGAAAAGAGAAGTCGAGGTCAGTGTACTTTTGCAAAAGCACACTTGAAATCATTGATGGACTATTTTTCAGACCATCTGCTTTTATTTTAATGTAATTGTTTATATATATATATCATGTAATAACCCTTCAACAAAGTAATTGAGGAATAAAAAAAATCAACAATCTCCATGAAGCGTCTGCTCATTTCATGTATATACACACGTACACCTCATTTACATATGCATTAGACACATATACAGCTGCATACAATCAAACACACACACATGCATATATATAACGTGCAGTTATCCATCATATATTAAGATGTGTCACAGTCTTACACTGAGTTACCTATTTTTAAAATTTTTTTAAAAAATATTTTATTTATTTATTTATTTGAGTTCTCTATTTTGAGGTGGGTGGAGAAACTCAATTTACAAAACCCTAGAAAGTCAGGGGTAGAAACTCAATTTACAAAACCCTAGAAAGTCACCGTGTTCTCTGGGAAACCAGGGCAGGAAAAAGAGTATATTAGGTCTTAAATAAACACTCGATGATTAGTTGAACAAAGTTATTAGCAGTGAGCTTGTCCAGAAGCACGGCTTACCATCCCAACATTTTAACTTTATTATTCTCCATCTTAAATTCATGTTGGTGTCAAGAAGACTTTTTTTAAATATAATAAATATCCAGAGAGATTATTAAATTGCATCAGCTAATACATTCTCAGGATTATCTAACCTCAGGTTAAGGAGACCCTGTGATGACAGAGCATCAGATATTGCTATAGAAAGGTGATAGACTTGATAGAAAATGAAGCTAAATGGCCACAAAGTCAAATCTGACTTTTCCCATAGCATAGCCTCGGCCCAGTTCTGTGAGCCTCCACAGCCTCATTAAACGATTACGGAGCTTACTTTAAACTTGTGACTTGAAAAAAGTGGTATCATTTCA
Organism: Vulpes vulpes; assembly: GCF_048418805.1. Classification (NCBI taxonomy): domain Eukaryota; kingdom Metazoa; phylum Chordata; class Mammalia; order Carnivora; family Canidae; genus Vulpes; species Vulpes vulpes. Next base: position 27,922,146 of record NC_132784.1, on the reverse strand, counting down.
TTGTTCTTTAATCTACGTTAAGAACATACAACCAGCAGCACAGCGATGAGTCCTGGGGCTGTCCTCTCCAGGCAGGGTGAGTGAGGTCTGTCCCTGAACCCGTGGAGCAGGAATTGGCATCTACGAAGGAAGTGGAGGAGGCCTGGGGGTGGAATCACGAGATTGTGAATAAGGTAGGCAGGCATGAAAAGTCACTGTGCAGGAAACAATAAAGTCATAGAATTGGGTGTTTGTGCAGCACGTCGTGTGGGAGTAGGAGAAAAAGAGTCTTTTTTCTTGGTCAGCAACCAAGTTGAACAGTTTGCAAAGACCAGTCATCTGAAGTGAAGCAGTTGCTGCTGCTTTGAGGCCCTGTTGCCTTTTCACACATGGTTTAGCTTAAACTCTGTTCCTTGGGTGGAGAAATAATAAACTGAGGTTGATCAAAAAACTTCTCTTCCTCCATATCTATCTGTGTTGACTCAATTCTCATCACTTACCCCTTCGAAATCAACTACGTTTTCTTTCCTTCTCCATTATTTTTCTTTTGCTCCTCAGAGAAAAAAGTGGCGATCTTAAAGAATGTTGCATTCAAGGCCATCACAGACTCCGAGAATAATTAGAAGGTGTCTTGACTAAACATCCCCACTGATGGGGAGGTAGCCATCAATTAATTGTATTATTCTGAGATTCGTGAAGGCATTTTTTTCCCCCAGAATCATCTAAGAATCCAAGTATGAATTAGCTATTACAAACCAGAGCCATTTAACATTTTTCCTTCCTTCTTCTTAAAAAGGATAAATTTGTTTAAACTGGAAAACATGATGTTGATAAGAAACAAAACAAACCAAAACTTCACTTGTGTGAGAAGACATTTTATTAATTACAATCACTTAAAAGTGTACTCTGTGTCTGTGTGTATATATGTTCTATTTCTATTCACTTTGATATCATGTGACCATGAATTTAAAGACTCCTTAAATATCACATCTAAAACATCTTTTTATTCTCTGAGTATAAAAGTACTGGATTCTAATTATAGGCATTAAAAAAAAAAAACATAGTAATCCTACTCCTGGGAAAACCACTACTGATACTGTGATTTATTTTTTTATGATATATATGATATATAAGCATCTAGATGTAGATATGTATCTATTTGGTATATAGATAGATTAAAAAAACATAGGTAGACATATATACCTATGTAAGTGTTTAAGTACAAAGTACATTATGGAGTAAATAAAATCTTATCAGGCTATTTTCTGATCTTACTGTTTTACATAATATTTCTTTTCCATTTTAGCATATTTTCAGTTGTGTTCATACTATTCTATTATGGAACACTGTGCAAGAGCCTAAATTCAACCAGTCACCCTGTTTATAGAAGAGCATTTGGTTTTCCAGTGGTTTATTATAAATAATCTTGCAATAAACAAGTTAGATGCTTGAATCTCTGAGGTTTTGACTTTTTTTTTAAGATAAATTTCTGGAAGTGGAAATAATGCAAAAAAAAAAGATACAAAAATTTATTCATAACAAATTTTAAATATTTCCAACTATTTCTACCTTCCCAGAGGTTTATGAAAACTTGTGAACTACTTGTCTGACCTATCCCAGAAAAAGATAATTTTTGGCTAAAATAAGTATATTTGATTTAAACTTATTGCATAAGAACATTCTTTTAAAAATATTCTATTTATTTATTCATAAAAGAGAGAGGCAGAGACATAGGGAGAAGGAGAAGCAGCTTCCTTTCAGGGAATCTGATGTGGGACTTGATCCCAGGACCCCAGGAACACGCCCTGAGCGGAAGGCAGACACTCAACTACTGAGCCACCCGGGCATCTCTAAGAATACATTTTTAATAATATATTGGTTAACCCTATTTCTTACTTGTAAAATGCCTGTTCCTGTATTTTGCTCAATATTTTTTGGATAATGGCATTTTTCTATTGGACCCAACAAGTTCTTTATAAATTAAAAATAACACCACGTGCCTATTAGATGAATTATAATATTTTCCTTAGTTTTTATTTGTGTTCAAACTTTGATATGTTGCTTTGCTATTTACAAATTCAATTTGATATTATAAAATCTATTCATTCTGATTTGTAGATTTCTCCATTATTTAGAAATTTAGAAAAATTCTATATAAATCACAGGTTGCATATCTTCTAAAATGGATCTATTTAATGTTTTAATTTAACATCTTAGGCAGAAGGGAAATAATCTTAGCATTGAAAAAGGCAAAGATTTGCTATGTAGAAAATTTAACTAATGTTTTAGCATCATTTTGTAAGAATCAATGCAGGAAACTATTGAATCTTGATGTCAAACTTAATTGTATTCCAAATATTTTTTTGCTTTTTTTCTGAACTACATTCTGATATCTTGATTTGTTTATCAATTTTACAGCAATGCACACTTTTACATATTAAATTAAGCAATACACTTAAATATTTTATAGCTTAAGAATCTTCTCTCTTTTTTTATTTTTTTAAGGTACCATGAGTGGCTTACAACATTTAATCAAAGCTTACATTTTTTTATGGTTAGAGAGCATCTACTTAGCCTTTTTGTTTTAAATTAATATTTTTCTTTATAGATTTGTCCTTTTTTTCTTAGGATGATATATTTTTCTATGATCAAATATGTAAGTAATACACATTTCAAGACTAAACTTTAGAAAAGACATGTCAGTGAAGTTATGTGCCCATTGTCACTCAACAAGCCAGTAAATTATAGCTCTGGAATCAGAACTCATGTTATTACAAATTTCCAGCCTGATGCTTAACCCACTGAAACTCATAGCTGTATTGTTTATAGGCTGAAAAAAGGCCCACTGTGGGGCTCCTGGCTTGCAAAGAGCTTTTCCTACGCACTGTGGAGAGCCTCCCTATTGGCTTACAACAGTTTCTTAAAGCCTCCATTCTAGAAAGAGAAGGAGCTCAAGACAATATCCTGACCATACTGTCTTATCTTTGTGAGTTAAAAAATAAAATAATGTTAAAAATCTCTTTTGAGAATGCTATTATTGAAATAGACAGTCTCTCTGGGGGTAGGCTGGGGTTGAAAAGGGCAGGTTCCTGGAATGTTATGGGGGCCTAATGATATGTCTGTGATATAAAACAGTTTCTGATATTTTCCAAATGGGTTATTGTTCATGTTTAAGTGATTATAGCAGTGATTTAAGCCAAACTAAATATTCTCTTTCCACGGTTTACTTCAACTCATTCTAATCCCTCTTTATGCAAACTGGTCCAATTTTGAGGGGTTTTTTTTGTTTGTTTTGTTTTGTTTTTTTGTTTTTTTTCCTTTTTTTTCTTATGTGGGTATTAGTCATGTGGGCAAAATTTACTGGGTGAAAGAATGTGGAAACTGACAAAAAAAAAAGAATAAGAAGAACAATAGAGGCAAAGACTGTGTGGTTGGTAGGAGGTAAGGGGCAGGATTGATTGCAAGTGTTCTAAGAGAAAAATGACACATCCAACTAAGCATCAGGAATCATTTCTTGCCAATGAAATTTCTGAAGCTGTGGAATCATCTCTAAAAGAAATGATTGAAACCTCTTGTCTGAGCCACTTACAATTGCACCTAATAAAGCTTTTGAGAACTCTATACTGTTAGTAAGGGATGATGACCTAATAAGTTCAGTCCATTGATTCTGTGATAGCCTTGGCAAGACCCACTCATGGAATGACTTCATAATCAAATCTAAGACACCCTGCGAGCACTATATAAATTCATGTCTCCAATTTTTAGATGACTATTCAGATACATACTTGTATTTGTAAAATCACTCTTCCCTCACAAAAGACTGTATTCCTCTATCACTGGAGAAAAAAAAAATGATTCGAAAATAAAATACAAATACAAAATAGTGATTTATCGAATCCTAACACACAACAGCCTGATGCTTGTTTCTAGCTGTTGGCATTGTTATTTCAAGACTAAAGACCACGTCAGACACTCAATTATTATTTTATCAAAATAAAAGTGAAGAAGGAAGAAAAACACTCTTAGCTGACAATTTGTGTATCACATTTCAACGTGATGTGATTTAAAACAGCTGATCTATTAAACACTCAAATTAGACTTTACAAGCAAATAACTGATTCTACCTTGGTTTTAGCATTGCCTCTGGCACATTTATAATATGAATATTTGAACAAAATCATGAGAGCCTCCCTTTTGGTGTCTGGGAAACTTATGAACTATTTGACATTCAAGGCTAGGACTTCCCAATGCGAAAAGTTACAGCTAATACTTGATACAGGTCTGATTGACTGAACTTTGCATAGTTCCTCCAAAAAGCCTCAATTGGCAGCTCCCTTCTTCTACCAAATAGCGGTTCCCTTCCTAAATCCTTTTATATTCTAAATTAACCTGGGGATTTCCACCTTGACTTCTTTAGTTGCAATGAGAAATGACTTGCAGAAACTTTCCTGTTAACCTATCACGTGGGACAGAATTTGGTTTCTGTAATCATAAGCTCAGAGCCCTATAGAGAGCTTCTAAGTGGTAAAAGGAAAGGAAATTGGAAGGAAGAACTGAAGATATTTTCCTCCTATGAATTAGCACAAATACAGATTTATAGCCTACACATGTGTTTTGTTTTTACTGATGGTTGTAACTAGGGACACCTGTAAGACAGAGCCAAAGGGGAAGAATTAAAAATAAATGGAAGAAAAACGTAATAATAATAGCTTTAGAACTTGATTTGAAGCCTAGTATGTGAGACTTTAAAATTCCCCTTTCCTGGAAAATGTTTTATCATTTAGCTTATGTAATTTAGCATACAGTATGAAGGCTGAAATATAACAACATTTTTTAAAAGATTCTTTCAGTATTTCCAACGGAAATGTTGAGCTAAGTGTAGAATTTGTGGGATCAGTTAGCTTATAAATAATGATCCTTTATGCTGGCATTGGGAAATCCCTGTTCCCACAGCTAGTTCAATAAAGCAATTAATATCAATAAATGCTGAAGAAAGCAAATCTCTATTCACTTTTGTCTGGATTAGTTAACATGAAAAAGATCCTATCCCTCTCCTGGAGTATTTAAACTTCCCATAGGACGACATTCTAATGAAAGGTAAATAAAGTATGTTTTTGACATATGTTCCTCTTGTCAAACACTATCTAGTTATCATAAGATGGTTGACCTTGCTCCTCCCTAAAGAAATTGTCACTGTGCTTTTTCATTTAGACCAGGCTCTTGTGACAAATTTGTATTGTGAATATACCTCAGCCTTTTTCCCTCTCATATCATTAAGTTTGCTTTCTGCTTAAAAGCAAACTGCTTTTCTGCTTAAAGTCGGCTTTCTTTAAAGAATTAAAGAAAACATAACTTCCCAAATTGAGATATGTTTTGTTTCTATACAATGCTTACACATTCCATGCAAAATAGCTCACCTGAACTCAGGATTTGCAGAGGATATTTGAAAGAAAGAGATCTTTATGTAACAGGGCGTGTTTTAGTGAACCTCTTAAAAACAACCTACACAATGAAAAAGTGCTTTGTCGAGGTGATGGGTGAGATCCAATTGACCCCATCGATAGATAAGGCTTTGTACATTCAAACTTCCAAAGATCAGTATTCAGAAAATCAATGACAAGGAACAGCCTGAACTGTCACTACATTTGGCTAGGTTATTTGAGATTTCACACACAAGCAGTAAAAACCTTAAAAGATATTATCCTGTAGTGTCCAAGAAATGCGGTAATAAGGTAAGAGTTGAAATGCGTTGTTGGCATGAGAAAGCCATGCCTCATGCCTCATTTTTAACACACCCAGTTTCGTCAGAGTTGGCATGCATGCACTCTTTCTGACAGTATGGTGATAACATACTACAAGAGTTGAAGCTGCCAATTCTTACACCTTCGCTCTACTAGCAAAGAATTTTAAAACAAAATTTCAATATTATTTTTTTTAAGATTTTATTTATTCATGAGACACACAGAGAGAAAGAGGCAGAAATACAGGCAGGGGAAGAAGCAGGCTCCATGCAAGGAGCCCAATATGGGACTCGATCCCAGGTCTGCAGGATCACACCCTGGGCTGAAGGCAGGTGCTCAACCGCTGAGCCACCCCAGCGTCCCAAAATTTCAACATTACAATACCACACTGCTTTGTTATTACCCCCAATCTGACAAACATTCTGCCTGTTTATGAATTTGAAAAAATAGAGATAGCTAACTTTAAATATTCTTAATTAAATAAGTGTCCATCTATGTGTTAATTGCATACAAAACAAAATTATATACAGCTAATGTGTGATGAGGTGCTTATAACTAAGTCATAAGCAAGTAATAGTTTAATTTTGAAAGAGAGTCGTCATCTCCAACCAGTGCCTTAAAATTCAAAAATAAACATAGGCAACATTATTATCCTCATTGCTATAGTTTTTTCTCTTTAAGCGCCTTCCTGTGCATGAGAATTGAATAAGCAAGAAGACGATATTTTGTATAGTAGTTATATTTAAAAGTTACATTACAGTGAAGCAGGGTTTTTTGAAAAGGTTGAAGATTTGCTTCTGCACATTAAAAGTATATATTTTTAAAAGATTTTATTTATTCACTCATGAAAAACAGAGAGAGAGGCAGAGACCTAGGCAGAGGGAGAAGCAGGCTCCATGCGGGAAGCCCAATGTGAACTCAATCCCAGGACCCCGAGGTCACAACCTGAGCCAAAGGCAGAGGCTCAACCACTGAGCCACCCAGGAGTCCCTAAAATGATTTTTCTATGTGGATAAAGGAGTTATCAGAAGAAAATCATACAAAAAAAAAAAAGAAAGAAAGAAAATCATACAATGTGGAAAAATGAGAGGACTGTCAGCATTTATTGTTGTTCAACTTTCACATTAGCTTGCTCTTTTTTTTTTTTTTTTTTTAAGATTTTATTTATTTATCCATGAGACACACAGAGAGAGGTAGAGACACAGGCAGAGGGAGAAGCAGGCTCCACGCAGAGAGCCCGACAGGGGACTCGATCCCTGGCCTCCAGGATCAGGCTCTCCGCCAAAGGCAGGCGCTAAACCACTGAGCCACCCGGGCTGCCCAGCTTGTTCTTTTAAGAGTTTTATTTTTAATCCAATTAAAAGTATAGTTTAAAACATTTTACGTGTAAATTGAACTATGTTAAAAATATATAATATTCTTGATATTTACATCAAGGGATTGCTAATACATTAAAGTAGAGAGTGTATTATTTAAACTTTTTATTTTGGGATAATTATTGATTCACATGCAATCTTGAGAAATAATGCAGTGATCCTGGGTACCATTTACCTAGTTTTCCAGTAGACTTTTATGATTAGAATACCATATCACAGGTAGGGTATTGACACTGACAAACAATCTACTGATCATTTTCAGATATCCCCACTTTTACTTGTACTCACTTGTGTACGTGTGTGTTTAGCTCCATACAGTTTTGTTATATTTGTATGTTCAAGTATCCACCACCATGGTGAAGGAACTGAAGAGTTCCATAATCACACTCACCTCTCATGTTGTTCTTTTATGATAACTCTCACTTCTTTCTCCCTCTCTTATACTGTCCTGACCATTGACAATCACTAATCTGTCCTCTATTAAAATATATATATATGTATGTATATATATATACATACATATATATACATGTATATATATGTATGTATATATATGTATGTATTTATATATATATATATAATTTCAAAAATACTACATTAATGGAATCGTACCATTTGTAGCCTTTGGAATTGGATTATTTCACTCAGCAAAATTCACTAGCAAATCATCCACGTTTTGTATATCAGAAGTTCATTTCTTTTTATTGCTGAGTGATATTTATTCCATGATATGGATGTACCACTGTTTGTTTAGCCCCTCATTTGTTTTGAAGGACATATGCTGCTCTCCCAAGTTTTGGCTTTGGCAAGTGTCGACAGTTTTTCCTTTCCTTTATCGAATTGTCGTATGATTCTATTATATTCAGAAAGCATACTCTGTATGAGTTCAGTTATTTTAAGTGTGTTGAGGCTTGCTTTATAATCTAGGACACGGATGCTTGAAAAGAAATGTATACTCTACTGTAGTTGGCTGGAGTGAGATAGATAGGTGATAGATAGATAGACAGATAGATAGATATAAATTAGATCCTGCTGGTTGATCGTATTGTTCAGATCTTCTATATCCTTCCTGATTTTTCTGTGTAGCAGTGTTATCAGTTACTGAAAGGGGCATTTTTAAGTCCTCACCTGTAATTAAGAATTTGTATATTTCTCTCTTTAGATTTATCAGATTTTGGTTCAGTATATTGAGACTCTTGCTATACATTTAAATCATTAGTTCCTCTTGGTAGATGGTTTTATCATTTTGTCATGCCCATCTATGTCTCCAGTAATTTTCTTTGCTCTCAAGTCTATTTACATGATAGAAGTACAGCCACTCCTGTTTTTTTTTTTTTCCAAGTTAATATTTGCATGGGTATTTTTTTCCATCCTTTTATTTTCAACTACAAATGTTATTACATTTGAGATGAGTTTCTTTTAAATAGCCTATAGTTCAGTCATGTTTTCTTATTGACTCTGTTGACCTCTATCTTTTAATTGGTGTGCTTAGACTACTTATATTAAGGTAATTATTGATATGTGAGAGCATAAGTCCACCATTTAATTATGTTTTCTCTTTGCTTTCTTCTTTCTCTGTTTCTTTTTTTTTTTCATTTTTTTTTTTTGGCTCCCTGTGGAATTTTTAATTTTTTTTAAGAATTCCATTTTGATTTATTGAGTAGATCCATTTGTTTAATTTAGTTTAGTGGGTGCTCTAGATATTACAATATATATATGTGACTTATCACACTCTAGTGGCATCAACATTTTACCACTTTAAGTGAATCGTCTAAATCTTAGTTTTATTTATGTCTCCTTAAGTTTTCCATTTTTAAATATGAAAATCTTATTACATAGTGTTATGATTTTTATTGAATCATCAAATATGATTTACAAAACTCATGAAGAGAAGAACGGTCTATCTTATGTACCCATATTTTGACTGTTTCTGTTGTTTGTTCTTGATGCTGCAGGATTCTTTCTTTTATTATTATTATTTTTTCCTGTTTGAAGAACATCTTTCAGCCATTATTTAAGGGTATGTCTACTCATTACAAATGTTTTAGTTTGCTTTTTCTGAGAATCTCTTTATTTCCCCTCCTAAAGGATAGTTTCTCTGGGTAGAGCAACTATACAAATACCTTCAGTATTTATGCAATGCATCACCTCATCCTGGCCTTTGCATCTTCAGGTGAGAAACTTGCTGCAATGTTGAAATGGCATTTGCCCATAGGTAATGTGGTATTTCTCAAGCTGCATTTATTTTTTTCCTTTGTCTTTAATTTTCAGAAGTTTATCATATATCTTGCTGTAGATTTCTATAAATTTATCTTATTTGGAGCTTTCATAGTCTCAAGTTTGTATGTTTATGTCTTGCACCATATCTCTGTCATTTCAAGTCTTATTTCTCCAAATATTCCATCAATCCCATGCTCTTTTTTTCTATCCTTCTAGAATTTCAATGATACAAACTTTGGATCTTCTATTATTGTGTCACAAATCTCTGAGACTGAGTGATTTTTTTGGAGAATCTATTTTCTTTCTGTTGATAAAATTGTAAATTCTACTGATTTATTACTGGTTATATTTCCTATTATTTGCATTCTACTAATGAACACATTAAGCAGAATTTTTATTTTGATTGCTGTATTTTTAAGTTATTTAACTTCAATTTTGTTTTTTTTTTTTTTGTAACTCAATTTTTTCTTGAGATTTTCTATTTCTTCTTTGTTTCAAGAGAGTTCTGTATTGCTTGTTGACACATTTTTATGATAGTTGCTTTAAAGTCCTTGTCATGTAATCCAAACATTTGGTTCACTCTGGATTTGGCATCAATTGATTATCTATTCTCATTTAAGTTATGATTTTCCTGGTCCTTTGTATGATATGTGATTTTCTTATTGTATTTTGGACATTTTGGCTATGACTTTAGGATACTATGGGACCTGCTTAAGTATTCTATTTTACCGGGCAGTCCTCTCTTCAGGTTTAGCATACTGATCCTATTCTCTATTTGTGGACTGTGGTTCCAATTAAAATTTAATTTACAAAGTGTTTGTGATGGTCTTTCAGTCAACTAGGTTTATCTGATGTGACTGAGACCACACTGGTCCCTGTTCATTCAGCTTAAGTGAGAGGAAGGAGATTCCACAGTCTTAGCTGTCATGTATCTCTTGGTGGTGGGAGGGATTCTATGGTCCGCAGAGACAAAGCCATTTCCTATAGCAGGTCACTTGTGGTAACATACATCTTGCTTGTGCCACATGGTATCTCTTGATGGGGAAGGGGAGTTTCAGATTCAACAGAGAAAGATAACACTTCAGCTGACCTCTTGCTGTCAACAGGGTTCCTGATCAATCCACCTTGCTAGTGTTCCTGACTAGCTTAGAGTCGTTAGCAGGACAATCCAGAGGAGAAATGAGCCTATCTATGACACTTTTATTGCTGGGTTTGTAGTTAAGAAATGAGGTGAATGGGTCATCTTCTTTTGGGTGCTGGGTTATGAGATGTCCTGCCACTTTGTGTTCTTAGAATCCTACAATTTCTAGCTAGTTTCCCTTATTCTTTCCACCTTTCAAGGTCTTCCTTTGCTTGCTTGTTTTATTATTTCCAGCATTTATAGTTGTACTTAGTGTAGATGGAGGAGATATAAGTCAACTTAATCTTAATTATCTGGGATGTGACACAGTGTATTTTAACTTATAAGACTATTTTTTTTCAGAAAGTAGATAAAAAATATTCCAACAGACTATATATAAAAATGGTAGAAACAAAGGAATATGAGAAATAAGAGTTGGAGAGATAAGAGTAGGTCTGATGCTGAGTATGCAAGACAGTAATTGGAAACAATATTTCAGTGTCACAAGTAATTTTATGCCATAAATAATAAAACAGCCTACATATTATGTACATAAGGAAAAAAAGAATCAGAAACTGACTATTTTGACAAGTGTCAAGATAGCAGTAATGTTCTATTTGTGGTAGTTTGGGTAATTTCCCTAAATCTTTAAAAGCATGGTCAAAATAAACTAAAAGGAGTAGCTACTAGTGTAATATTTTTTGATTATGCAATCATTGCTTATTGGCACAATTCTAAAAATGATTATTTTAAACTGATTCAAAATTTAATAGACCAAGAATAGCATAAACTACTTTGAAGAAAAGAATAAACTTAGAGAAATCCTATGGAACACATAAGACATAATAAATCTAGATAAGTTGAAACATATAGGTCAAAAATATGCAAATGAAACAAATATAGGAAACTTATACAGTCACTTGTTACATGTTGAAGGTAGTAGTGCAATTTAAGGAGAAAAAAAGTTCAATAATAAGTGTTGGGTCAATTGTATATTCAAATAGAAAAAAACAACAATGAAGCTTTAGCCAATATTTCACAGCATATTCAAAGACAAATTCCAGCTGGGTCACAATTTAAATTTGAACGGTAATACATTAAAGAAACATAGGAGAAGGCCTTCATGAGCTTGAAACAGGCAAGGATTTTTTAAGCAAAATAGAAAAGCACTGACCATTAGAGAAAAGATTTGTAATTTGGATGATATTAAAATTTAAAACTTCTATTTATCATAAGATAATATTAGGAGAGTGAAAAGAGGGATGCCTGCGTGGCCCAGCAGTTGAGCGCCTGCCTTTGGCTCAGGGCGTGATCCTGGAGTCCTGTGATGGAGTCCCACGTTGGGTTCCCTGCATGGAACCTGGTTCTCCCTCTGCCTGTGTCTCTGTGTCTCTCATGAATAAATAAATAAAATCTTTAAAAAGAAAAGAGAGAGAGAGAAAGAGAGAGTGAAAAGACAGGCCACAAAGTAGGAAAATAAATTTACAATTCATGTATACAACAATGAACTCTTATCTAGATTGCCTAAAAAGGCAAACAACCCTGGGACATCTGGGTAGCTCAAGGTACATCCAGCTCCAGCTCCGCTCAGTGGGATGTCAGTTTGAGGATTATCTCTCTCCCTCTGCCCCTCCCCCCACTCATGAGGATTCCTTCTCTCTAAAATAGATAAATATATCTTAACAAAAAGACAAACAACCCAATCAAAAAATTGCCAAAATATTTCAATACCATTTTATGAAAGAAATTGTCCAAGTGGTTAATAAGCATATGAAAAGTTGCCCAATTTCATTACTCATCAAAACAATTAAAACCCAAAATGAAATATACTACACATTCACTAAAATAGCTAAATGAAAAAAAAAAAAAAGATTGAAAATATCAAATGATAGAAGTGTGGTGCCACTGGAATTCCCCATACATTACACTTGATAGTATAGATTGCAGAAGTATAAATTAATTCTTTCAGTTTGTAAAAATATCTGGGGGTTACCTTACAAAGTAAGCATACACATAACTCTGTATTTCAGCAATTTCATCCCAAGCTACACATATGCACACCCATGTACCGTTCGTAGCAGCTTTGTTCATTACACATAAAAACAGGAAACAAGCCAAAAGACAATCAACAGAAGAATCAGCAAGCAACCAACAGTGTACTTACATATAAAATATCAGAGATACAAAAAAGAAAAATTTACAAAAAAAAAAAAGAATTTCTGTTACAGACAACATACAGACATAATTTCAAGCAAAGGAAGTCAGATACTATAAAGTACACACCCTATGATTGCATTTGTTTAAAGTGTTAAAAAAATGAAAAGAACAGGCACAATCTCTATAACAAACATCAGAATATTGGCTTAAGTTTGGATGTTTAGTTCTTGAGAATGGACATAACTGAGGCTTCTGAGCTTTTACTATGTAAACATTTATTGAGCTATACACTTAAGATTTATGCACATTAGTAGATATACAGAATAACCAATTAAAATATTTACAGAAAAACTACCTACTATTACTTGAAAACTGTATCAAAACCACTTGCGAATGACTAATAAGACAATGTGCAAAGAGCCAGAAATATTTCTAAATATTATTTTATTTATATTCCACATTAAAAACAAAACTGAGGAGGATATAAGTAATTAGAAATCAGAGGATGTGGATTTGAGTCAGGATTCCTCGGCTTACTCATGATAAAATACAGTAGGTCACAACAATCTGCATCAATTTTTTTTTTCAGCTGTCAAATGTAAATTAAAACACTTGTCTCCATCAAAATTTTGTGGATGGTAGTATCTGAAGGTGACTTAGAAAGTGTTATAAGCTTAAAAGTGTTACAACTGTTAAAGCAAATGTGATTTGAGATAGGTATTTCATGTTATTGAAACACTATCGTGTCCCGCTTGGGAATACTTACAATAATAACAAGAATGTCAGATATTCTGGAAAGGGGATTTAGGAGGTAAAAATGGGGAAGGTAAAATTGACCAGTCTTTTGAGAGATTTCAATCCAGTTTATACGATTGAGCATAGAGCATTTTCACTTGGAAGATCATTTCATGGTCCTGCTAAAACCATCTTGTCTAAAACAGACATCTTTGTACACAATTTGGTTCCCTGTCTTCTGATTTCTATACATATCCCAGCAAGTTGCTGTTTGCCCAAATGTTCCACCTTTTAACCTCACTGTCTTCCTCATAGCTCCCCTCTCTTCATCCTTGATGCATAGTAACTACCAAATCTTTTTCTTGAAACTTCCAATCTTTCTCAAATCATCCACAACTTTCCTCTATCTTATCACTACCTCATTCAGACTGCCTTCATCCCTCATCTGTTTTTATACAATAAACTCTTGACTGGCATGCCAGCATCTATGAGAGTCTCCACACTGTAGCCGAAGTCAACTGGCAAAACAGAGATCTCATCACTGTCACATAAAAATTCCTCCATTGGCTGAGCAATGCCCTTAAGATGAATGCACATTCTTGGACATGGCCTAATTATTACTGCTAGTCTGCCATTTGCCCCTCATCAAGAATTTTTCCTCAGGCCCACTAACTTCAGTGGTTTCTTGGAAAAAGCAATGGTATTTCAATGTGAAGCTTTGTTACAGGTTTCCACTGTCTGGACCCCCTCTTACTGCCCACTCACTGCCTCCTGCATCCCTTCACAGACTTTGATGCCTTCTCAGATTAGACATCACAACCAGGAAGCCTTCTCCAGGCAAAGCTGGGTATGGATACTCTGGTTATTCACTCTAATGGTAACTTTGTCTTCTATCAAAGTGTTTTGCAAACGGCCTGTCCACTGGTGGGGTCCCTGACCAGAACAACCTCCTCAAGATCCAAGCTCAAATCCCACTTGTATCTCCAGTATCTGAGAGTACCACATATTTACCAGGCACTTGATGGAAACGTCTTAAGTACATAAATGACTAGATAGGTATCAAATTGACTGTGCAGCCTGTTTGAAGTTCCACCCCACTTTAGTACACAAGTAGGTATAGTGGACTGTCAGCAGGAGGGAGACATAATGGGAGGGAAAGTTGGAACTCATAGAGAGGAATGATTGTGATGGGAAAAAAAAATCACAGGAAAGGTTGGAGAGGGGATGTCTCTGAATGATTGCTGGAAAATGACCTTCCCAGGAGGATCTAAGTAAAACAAGATCCTCTCCCTTACTATCTTGCATAGAGTTGTTGTGAACATTTTTGAAAATGAGCTAAATAGAATTTCAGAAAGGAGGGATTAATGGAAGGCTTCCAAGGATAAAGAGTAGTCAGTGGAGATTGAGAATTAATGGAGATTATAGCACAACTATCAGGAAGGTGAATTACAATCACCATTGAAACCCAAGTGGAAAGACTTTGCCTATCTGTAGTCATCACAAGGGAGATAGAGAATCCTCATAAGCCAATAATTTAGCTGCATATGGGCAAAAATAAGCCCGTTACTGTATTAAGATTTAATATAAATTGCTATTAATAGTTTTAATTAAAATATATTTCAAATTATTTTTATAGTTCTGGTTATGCCATAATAAGCTACATACATGGATGTATTATTTCATGTAATAAACGACTTTCGGAATGAACATGTTGTATCAGTCAGGATAGGTGATATTGTATTGCAATAATAAATAATCCCAATGTTTTAGTGGCTTTCATATTGGAGGTTTCTTTATCGCTTCATGCTTAATGTCCATTGTGGATCATCGGGGAATCCAGCCTCATCCTATTTATTCAGGTACCTAGATAACAAATGCTCTGTGTTGACGTGATCTTCCATGATTGCAACAACACAGAGAAATCATCCACTGGTTTTCAAGACCTTCCTTTGAAATGACTGTTGTCATTATCACTCCTATTTTGTTAACTAGAGAAAATCATGTGTTCCAGCCTACCTCAAAGATATGGGAAAGTGAGATCTCAACAAATGTCTGCATGGAATAACAAACAGAATATTTTTGAACAGTTGTAATGATAGCTTTAAATGGATCACACAGGTACGGTAGAGAAAAATCTTATTCTGGGCCCTCTAATCAATAAAAATGATACTAAGAAAGTAGAGCAGAGATGAAAATTCAGTCTTTGAGAAGTGGAACAAAAGGCCATTGTGAAACAACCAGTTATTGGTGGCGGTATAGCTAGATTTTAGTTTCAAAATCTTCCTTTCATATTCTTTGTGGTATAACCTACGGCCTCCACTCTCACAATACTTTAAAGAAGGATCGGTGAATTCCATATTCTTCTGGCAGTCTGTAATTTTGTTTTATATCTCGCGATACTTTCTTCATCAACAAATTGTCAGAAGAAAGGCATGGAATAAAGGTCACCTTATCTATCAAGCCACTTTGGTTTCATATGTACATAATTATTATTATTTAAGAAAACTTTGGTGACCTTTAGGGACGATATTTTCCAAATCAATATTCAAGAAAAAAAAGCATCTTTTTTTTTTTTTTCGCTCCCCCCTCATCACCGAGATAGA
Organism: Vulpes vulpes; assembly: GCF_048418805.1. NCBI lineage: Eukaryota > Metazoa > Chordata > Mammalia > Carnivora > Canidae > Vulpes > Vulpes vulpes. Next base: position 27,906,215 of record NC_132784.1, on the reverse strand, counting down.
TTTGCTTAAACTGTTTAGTTGGGATGCACCAACCTTAGGACAAGCAAAGGTTTCTAACTAAAAGAGTGATTTATAAAAACAATCAAATTATGCCTGACTCGTATCCTGCATTATCAATGGAGTGGAATGTTCACATCATCCCACAACCGTTCCTATTAATCCCCAGCCTGAGATGGTGAGAAAATCATCTGCTTGAACAATAATTCAGGAGCAACTCCTCTCAGGATTCCATCTAACATTATAATTTCAGGAGTAAAAGATAGGATCATGCAACCTGAAAAAAATATATCACTTGTACATTTAGAAAATAATGCCACATACTGGGAATACCCACACTTGCTATACCCCCTTTTATTCCAAAAAAGCTTGGAAGAGATTTAACTGTGATACTTAATCAATCACAATTTGCTAATGATATCAAAGTGGCAGATTCAAGTGCACTTTAGATCATTTGAAAAGCCTTTTATTTTTCATGTATTCCTTTTGTCTGGTGTAGAATAACCTTTAAAACTCTGTCTCAACCCTCTCTTCAGTGCAAAGACAGAGTCTAATCACAAATGGGAACTGATTGCTGTTCACCAAACTTGAAATAAAATGCAAGAATAAAGCTTCATATGCAGAAAAGATAGAGTCCTCTTATCTCATATTGAATATGATTGCTGCCTCTCTCCCCACCCTTTGACATTCATTACCATATTAAGGACATCTTTACAGAAAGGGGAAGAAACTGGAGATTTAAATTTGAGAGTCATATTAGTTCTACCAAAGAGTTCTTAAATTTTTGTTTGTTTTACCTGATTTAACTGGTTTCCATATGCCTCTTCTTTCTCTAACTTTTCTGAGAAATGATGGCATTGGCCTGGACTCCACCTGAAAATAATTTGAAGTCCTGGATTGTTTATGAAAAAAAAAAAAGTGATTTAATCACCGTTGCTGAGCTTCATGCTACTTTTCAGAAATGCATATGTAGAGAACTCACTATCCATATCAGAGATTACACATAGATTCCCTCTGGGTTAGTTCATGCCCACCAGAGCTTTTATACGTCTTAGAATGTGTGTGTGTGTGTGTGTGTGTGTGTGTGTGTGTGTATTCCGAACATATATATACTATACTAACATAATCATCCAGATTTTTGCCTTCTTTTGAACACAATCAAAAGATGCAATATCTTCTCGGAGAAATTGCTTTTCTTCTGTAAGAGCTACCCCCATTGTGTGATTCTGATAAAGAGCTACCTAGCTCTTTACTCATGAGTGTTTTCTTTCTAATTTCTATAAGCATTTCGGTTTATCATCCCTGCTCTATATAATTTTACTTCATAATTTTTCGTCAGTGTTATGGGCTCAACTGTATCCCCCTTCCCAAGTTCATACGTTGTATCTCTAAGCCCCAGAACCTTATAACGTGGCCATACTTAAAGGGCCCTTACAAATGTGATTACATCAAAACGAGGCCATTAGGGTGACTATATCCTGATCTGATCGGTGCGTTTGTGAGAAGAGGACATTTTGGACACACGTAGGAATCACAGGTAAATATGCACAGAGAGACACAACCAGATGAAGGGGAAGCAAATGGGCAGTCATCTACAAGTCAAAGAGAGCGGCCTCAAGGGAACCCAACCTGCTGCCACCTTGATCTTGGATTTCCAGTTTCGAGAACTATAGGAAAATTAACTTCCGTTGTTTAAGCCATCCAGTTTATGAAACCTGGTTATGGCGGCTCTAGCAAACTGATATATCCAATACCACACACACACACACAATAGTTGGATAGCTTTTTCCCAATCTGCACAATCAGGATTTTGTTTTTTTCCCTCAGTTGGAATGTGTATGTTAGCATTTAGAAAATGATGATCTGACAAACACCTTTGAGGAAGCACCAGGAAAAGATAGGCCATTAGTCTGCCAGAGACCCAAAGGTAAAGGGAAAGGACAGATGTGCCTTCTTTAATAGCAAAGCCAAGACAGAGAACTGAAAGGTTGATTTCAAACATGGGCCGCCAAGCAACAGTCACAAGGAGTGAAGGTACTAATTTGCTGTAGAGCTGCGTCTCATGGGGAACTGCGTATTAATACTTCAGAAGGTAACTTCTTATTAATGCACAAAATGAAGTTAATGATTCCCCTGAGGAATTCTTCAGAGGAGGGCAGCTAGTTGAAAACCATCATGAAGGAAGGTTGCAAATATTCCGTAATAAACCAGTATTCCGATAACACAGGTGACATAGTTCTGATCCCCCAACCCCTTTCCCTTCTCTCTCCCAACTCCAGTCAACCAGGGATCTGCTGGGACTAATCCTATTGGGAATTTTTCAACTTGTCCAATCTTTTCCAACACTCTGAATATTGCTGGGTGCTGCCTAATGTGAACACTCCCACACACTTTCTAACCTCTTCCTTCTTCTCATTTCCAAACCACTCCATACTTGATTTTTCCTGTTTCTCCTTTTTTCAAAAATGTTCTGTTCTCTGAAATAGCATACCCCAGCAAATCAACTTTTTAACAGAGCTGGCTACATAATACATGGGGACCTGTGTCAAATAAAAATGGAGCCCCTTGCTTAAGAATCAGGAAAAAAAGTACAGTGAAAAGTACTGAAATAGGCTTTTTCTTTTAAAAAATATTATGTATTTATTAACAATGGATACATGAGTAAAAACAAACTTGCTAAACACAATTGCAAAAAATAGTATTTTGGCATAATTTTATGTATAGAATAAATAATAATAATTTATTAATGTGACATTGTGATTAGTGAGAAGATTTTTCTGGCTTACTTTTCAGAAATTTTGTATATTTGGCCATCAATCCATTTTTAATCAACATAATAGAAGGTGACTTTAGTCAACCTTGGAAATGTAAGTTCGCAAAATTGTTTGATAGTTTTTAAATTAGAGAAGGATCCTTCTGCTGATGCAACTGTTAACTAGAACTCTTCAATTGTATCTTACAGGTTTCAAAAACATTGGCATACATTTCTGATAAATTATTTTGAAACATAAATTTCAGTATATCTAGGGTTGATAATTCTTGAGAAACAGTTTTTTTTTAAAGATTTTTTTTTCAATTTTTTTTTTTAATTTATTTATGATAGTCACAGAGAGAGAGAGAGAGAGAGAGAGAGAGAGAGGCAGAGACACAGGCAGAGGGAGAAGCGGGCTCCATGCACCAGCAGCCCGACGTGGGATTCGATCCGGGGTCTCCAGGATCGCGCCCTGGGCCAAAGGCAGGCGCCAAACCACTGCGCCACCCAGGGATCCCGAGAAACAGTTTTTTTAGAGACAGTTAACAATTCATATAAATCAATTTCATGTCCGTTATAACTAATATAAATCTATCATAATTAATATTTTAAATATAAATTTATATAATAGCATTTTAATGTTTTCACTGACATTTCCTGTAACTACTATTGTACAAGATACAAAAGTGGCTTCATGACATGTATAATTCAAAATTTCAAAATACCTGTCTGTGTATTTTATAGCCATAACTTCAATTACAAGAAAACAATTTTAAAATTGCCCTTTTCATTAATATTTGATTCATCCAAAGTTTCATATAAAATTACTATTCTTTTCTGTCAGATATGGCCATTTTCAATTTAATTTCTGTTACATTTCTGGGTATGTGCTTTGAAATACGGCAGCAGATTGTGAACTTTGAAACATTCTACTATCCCTCTTTCAGTCTTTATGGCAATGTTTATGTGGACACTTTTATTTTCTGATAATGCACAGACAACATTCAGTGCTTGATAGGTGACTCGGCCTGCAGGCGGGCTCAGGCCAGGTCTGTGCTATCTGTGAGATGCTGCAGACACAGACTTCGGGGTTGGGGTTACCCCCTCCAAAGCCCTCCTCTCTCAAGAGCCACAGCACCTGCCATTATCTCTGCTGCTTTGGCTGCTGCTCCCATCCTTGCTTCTACCAGTCTGGATCTTGGTTCACACCCGGCCACTTCCTTGAGGCACTGGAGTGAGTTTGTGCCTGGGGGTGCAAGCCAGATGCTTGACACATTACTTTCCCACGTCCTGCTCCTCCTAAATTATTTATCCCATTGAATTGAGACATCATGCACTCAGTTACCCAAGTATGCTGCCCAAGCATTCTTTTGATTCTTCTCTCTTACACACACTCTCTACCAATACCTAAGCTTTCTCATTTCCCATCTTACTGGAATTGTCAGCAATTTTGACATAATTGAGTGCACGTACTTGATCAATATCCTCTCTCACTTGACTTTTGGGACACTGTGCTCTCTTATTTTCTCCTCCCACTCCCTGGTTATGCAATCTCCCTTGTGGTTTTCTTTTCTTTGCCTCATCTCCTAGTATTGACAGTCCCCATAGCTAGGTCCTCAGCAATCTCCTCTTCTCTATCTGTATCCGTCCCCTAGGCTATTTCAGGGCTTTAAATATTATCTCAGCACTGATGACCATCGCCTTATGTCTCTAGTCCAGACATCTTTTTGGTACCCTCTTCAAGTTTAGAGAAGACAAATATTACTTTTTGGATGGTCTTTTCCTAAATCTCTAGGATTTTACTTATAGTGCAAAGGGCTATGTGTGTTGCCCTCTCTAAGGATAACCTTGTTTTGAAGAACTGATGATACAGACTCCAACAGAGGTTATCAACTGCTCTTTTGCCAGCTCAAGTCCATTTCCTTGGCAGCCATGCAGGGACCCCTCAGCTGCTATTTGATGGCAGCTCTTATATTTAGGTCCTGCTTATGTGAATGATGAAATGGGTAGCTATATTAAATCCTTTTGTCAGTTTTGCTCCATCTGGTCAGCACATTTAAGTTTTTGTAGTTCCTCCTTCAAATCTGGCTCCACAGGCAGAAAGATACTTTCTGACTCAGGATTTTTATTGGTGAGACATTCTTTGCTGGTATTCAAAATGGTTGCGTAGGTCAGTAAAGCCACGCCTCCTTTCCAAAGTAGCACTTTTTCACTGACATCCTTATTATAAAAACAAAACAAAACAAAAAGAAAACAAAACAAAAACAAAACAAAAATGTGATTTAATAGCATCTTTCCAAAATATTTCAGTTGCAGTATTAGAGGCACTTAATTCATCCTCACACAGGTGGCCAGCTCTCTGTGTCTATCTACATCCATAGACTGGGAAAGGTGTACCCATGAGATCAATGGAAAGAAAACTTCAGCTTGTCTTTTTTCCAAATTCCTTCAAAATTCAGTATTCACTGGAGACTTTCAGGCATTCTGATGGTCTCATCCAGCAGCAAGCGAGGCAGGTAAAGCTCCTTATGGAAAGTGACCAAGCATATCAAAGTGTCTGTCATGTAATAAAAGCTCAATAATTATTTTAATTACTTTTTGTACTTCTCATTTAACATCTATACTTAATCATATGGTTGTATTTCTCATACTTTATTATAATTGTCTGCTCATTTATCAGAAACCCTCCACTAAGCTATTAGCTACTGGGGCACCTGGGTGCCTCAGTTGGTTAAGCGTCTGCCTTTGGCTCAGGTCATGATCCCAGGGTCCTGGGATGGAGCCCTGCGTCAGCTACCTGCTAAACGAGGAGTCTATTTGTCCTTCTTCCCTCTGCTCCTGCTCTTTCTCTTGGTCTCTCCCTCACTCAAATAAATAAATAAAATCTTAAAAAAACCCAAACTATTAGTTTCTTGAGGGCAAGGAATATATGAAGTTCACAATCATTCCTTCAGAATGCTTAAATGAATGGGTTGATTGAACAAAGCTCATATAAATTAGTCATAGGGTTCTACATTACTGGACCATTTCAAGCATTGAGTGAAAAATGATTCAGGAAGTTATTTTAAAAGGAATTAGATCAAATGGCTCATTATCCACTCCTATGCCTTACATCTGTGAATGGCAACAAGGCTACTCGCCTGCTATATATTTCATGTTTTGAACACCAAAGTATTGCAAGAGTGGAAATTATCAAAAATGATGTATTATTTTCAGGATACTACATGTATTAAGGCAGAAAAATAGATTAGTTATTTTAAGAAATTTGCCAGCAATGGTTGAAATAAATGTTTTAACATTGCATTATCCAGAAATATTAATTTATCAAATAATACTTTCCTCAAGTACTTTAGTGTATCAAACATTACTATGTAAAAAGAGAAATCAAGGATTGTAGATTAATTTAGGAAGCATAACTTTATAGGCACATTTGTATGTAAAAACATAAAGTTGTATAAAATCTATAAAAACTTTTTAAAAAATATTTTGTTTATTTATTCATGAGATACACAGTGATAGGCAGAGACATAGCACAGAGGTAGAAGCAGGCTTTCTGTGGAGTGCCCATTGCAGGACTTGATCCTAGGGCCCTGGGATCATGACCTGAGCCAAAAGCAGATGCTCAACCACTGAGCCACCCCAGTGCTCCTATAAAAAATTTTTATAAAAATAAAGCTATACATAATTATCAATAATTATAAAATTTAAGAGGAAGAACATGGTCATAACTTCCCAGAGAGCAATTTATCAATGTCCTGGGTATCTTGCAGGAGATTCCATAAGTTTATCCTACTGCGGTTGAAAAATTTTAAATCCGGGTTATAAGGTATGTCTTATTCTCTAATGATAGAGATTTAGATTATATGAGATAAAAATTTTTGTGATATTAAAACAAATTCATATTAACATGAGAATGGAAAAACATTCTGTTTGTGCAATTTTTCCATTAATTCTATAGAGTAAGGTTATCCAAGTGGAATGCAGTTGGTGAGATGAGGTTCTAACTTTTCCATATACCATGCAGAAATTTCTGCAATGATAGAAGTGTTCCTTATGGTCCAATATGGTAGCCAGTAGCTATTAGAGACTATTTAACACTTGAAATGTAGCTAGTGAAAATGAAGAACTGAGTTTTTAATTTAATTTAAATTTAATTTGAACCAAATGGTGCTAGTGGCTACCATATTGAACAGTGCAATTCTAAAAAAAAAAAAAAAAATGTCTCTTATGTTCAGAACTGGGCCACAAGTGAATAGACATTTCTAATCTATCTCTATATTATCTGTGAAAATACATTGAATGATACGTTTCCTCACATATTAAACATGGTGCAAGAGTAAAACTCTTTTTAAGATACCAAAGATACCATTTTTATAAACCTGAATTTCCTTGGAAAGAACTAGTGATGAAATTTAGATCCATGAAAATTAGGCTGCTTGCATTATAACTCTTCATTATTTTGGTATGCAGAGTGTGACATGATGTAACCCTACATCATTACATGTGTTCATATATTTATATTATGTCATCAGTTTGAATTGTTTATCTAAGAGAAACAGCTATTTTTAAAATGCAGATAAAGTAGTGACTAAAACATTCTGTTGGCATCCCTTCTATTACTGCACAGGTGCCACTTTCTGTAATTTCATAAGACACATAAATGATGAAAACAAAAGTGTGTTGGGAAAGAGTATGACATAAAATTGATTGTAAAAAAAAGCATAAGCTACAATCCTGTATTGCAAGAACTGATGTTTTCACAGGTGGGAAAAATGTTTACTAGATATTTTAGAACATATTATTATTGATATTGAACTAGATAATATTTAGGTTTTGGAAGTATATGCACATTATCTAATTAGCCTCTTAAAGCTGGTGTCATTAAGTGAATACATTTTAGAAAGTTAACTTGCAAATGTTATTAATAAAATGTATTAATATTGACAACATTGAATATGAGTTATTTTACTGTAATTTTATAGTGTGTACCTATGATAAATATCATCATTTTGGATGTTCCAGTAGTAGGTAAACCTAACCCCAAATGAGTAAGTAAGTCTGGGCACTTACTTCTGGGTGTTTTATCTTTAGACGGAATAGACAGCTTCTGTGATCCCAGATTTTAACTTTATGTCCCAAACAGACATGCATTTCATCAATAATATAAACAAAACCAATGATATACTTTACCATTTAGCAATGCATTTGTTAGCGAGAGTGGCATTACTTTTAAATATCATATTTTAAAAGACAAAGATAAAGCTGAACCTGAGTAAATCTAAATAATGCATATAATTTTTTAACTTCTCATTAATACCTGTCATAAATACTTTCTTTTAACATGATTTCTATCCTGTTTACTGTGATACAATTTAAAATAAAGTAGAAGTAGACATATTAAACTCAACACCAAAGAAACAATCCAATCATGAAATGGGCAAAAGACATGAAGAGAAATCTCACAGAGGAAGACATGGACATGGCCAACAAGCCCATGAGAAAATGCTCTGCATCACTTGCCATCAGGGAAATACAAATCAAAACCACAATGAGATACCACCTCACACCAGTGAGAATGGGGAAATACATTTAATGGGAAAATTAACAAGGCAGGAAACCACAAATGTTGGAGAGGATGTGGAGAAAAGGGAACCCTCTTACACTGTTGGTGGGAATGTGAACTGGTGCAGCCACTCTGGAAAACTGTGTGGAGGTTCCTCAAAGAGTTAAAAATAGACCTGCCCTACGACCCAGCAATTGCACTGTTGGGGATTTACCCCAAAGATTCAGATGCAATGAAACGTCGGGACACCTGCACCCCGATGTTTATAGCAGCAATGTCCACAATAGCCAAACTGTGGAAGGAGCCTCGGTGTCTATCGAAAGATGATGGATAGGGGATCCCTGGGTGGCGCAGCGGTTTAGCGCCTGCCTTTGGCCCAGGGCGCGATCCTGGAGACCCGAGATCGAGTCCCACGTCGGGCTCCCTACATGGAGCCTGCTTCTCCCTCTGCCTATGTCTCTGCCTCTCTCTCTCTCTCTCTCTGTGTGACTATCATAAATAAATAAAAAATTAAAAAAAAAAGATGATGGATAAAGAAGATGTGGTTTATGTATACAATGGAATATTACTCAGCCATTAGAAATGACGAATACTTCAACGTGGATGGAACTGGAGGGTATTATGCTGAGTGAAGTAAGTCAATCAGAGAAGGACAAACATTATATGTTCTCATTCATTTGGGGAATATAAATAATAGTGAAAGGGAATATAAGGGAAGGGAGAAGAAATGTGTGGGAAATTTCAGAAAGGGAGACAGAACATAAAGACTCCTAACTCTGGGAAACGAACTAGGAGTGGTGGAAGGGGAGGAGGGCAGGGGGTGGGGGTCAATGGGTGACAGGCACTGAGGGGGGCACTTGACGGGATGAGCACTTGGTGTTATTCTGTATGTTGGTAAATTGAACATCAATAAAAAATAAATTTATTAAAAAATAAATAAAATAAAATAAAGTAGACATAAAATACAATCAAAATATTTTAAAAATGTAAAATGACAAGATTTGGAGAAATTAAATATTCCAAGAACTTAGGCTAATACAATTACTGTAATTGAACATGAAATTTAGCTCAAAGTTTTCTAGAAATAAAAATATTTTTTTCTAAATAAAAAAGGAAGCCCCGAATGTCACATAATGTTATAGATGGTTATGGTATTGTAATGAAAATGGATGAGTTATTTGAAATTTATAATATCGTCCTTTATATTAAAATAAATGTGACAGCACAAACATTATTTTCCTCAAAACTAAATTCTAAAAGTAATTTATTAATGATCTTTACATGAGTCCTATTGAACAACATAATGGGGAATTCCCTCAAAAGTGCATTTGTAGAAGATGCAAGGATGTATTTCATGAGATCATTTCATTTGGATGTTTTATTCTAGGGAATTAGTAGGTTAATGATGTCCAGGTATATGGATTTCTGGTTCTAAATTGATTTTTCATAAAGCTTAGAAATTAGAAGAGAAATGATTTAGTTAGCAAGTATCTCAGCCATCCTTTTTCAAATATGGATTCTCCATGCTATACTTTCAACAGGAAGATTGCAGGCATGCAAGACTGAACTGTAATAAATGTATGGAGGTGAATATTGTGCATTAACAACATTAACAATTAATAATTAATAATTGCCACGCTTTGTGCAAACCGTGTGTCATTGCGCAGTATTTACTCGGTATTATGAAAATTTAAAAACCTAAATTTTAGTTTATCAAAAAAAGTGGGAAACAAATTCTTATATATGTATAGGAGTAGATCTCAGAATCCATTCAAAACTGACTCAACTATTTCCCAATTGGTAGTATGGGATCTGCCGGATTAACTGAATAAATTTTCACTTGGCAAACTAGATTTCCAATCAGAAAGCATAGACTAAATTACCCTGCTGGAAAAAATTGAGAGCAGGTATGATTATCCACTTTGACCATTAAAGAAATACTACTACACATTGGAATATCAAATTTCGCATGGTTCTACAAGGTTTAATAAATATGTAATCCCAAACCAATATTCGAGTGACTACAGTATATGGTAATTATAATCAAATCTCACTCTTTTATTTTTTTTTGATTATTTAACAATTCATCTGGAATTTTCAATGTAAAGATAAAAATCTGGAAATGAAAACTTCTGGTATAGTATATGTGACTCTATGGACTTCAGAAAAGTTTGGCATCAAAAACTATTTCTTGCATTTATGTATATTTTCCTTATTTGACGAAGACTACTATTCTTTGAAATGGTCTTGAAGTCTACTCATCTTTTGTTTATCTTAATATAAATTATGTATTTGAATTTCTATCTCTTTTGCAATAGGGATAATACTCAAGTTCATAAAACTTCCATAAATTTACATTTGGATGTTTATTTCTCGGTGCCTTAATATCATTAGACATACACTTCTATATAACAATTATGCTGAATTTTGTTTGTTATAAATTTGTCTTTCAACTTTAGCAGCACACTAGAAGCAATTGAGGAGCTTTAGAAATACTGATGCCTTGACTCCCTCTAACCCAAGATTCTGATTTAATTGGTCTGGGGTCATATCTGAACACCAGTAGTGTACAAAACTTTCCCAGTGATTCTTATGTATGGCCAAGTTGAGAATTACTGCTCTCAACTGTAAGATTCTTAAGGGTAGGAGCCATGGCTTATTCATCCTTATATTTGCTTAACACAGTGCCTGCCATATGTATTTAATTTCAGAACATATGTTACTGGATATTATCCAATAATAAAAACCCAATCATGTAGTTAACCTCACAAAGGTATTCCAAGTCTTTTTAAAAAGCCAAATTTTTGCTATTCTGAAATTTTAGGTTTTTCCTCTCAGCAATTTTCATCTTCTTTCATGGAATTAAAATTTATCATTTTCTGTCCGTGGACAAAACAGAAAATAAGAAAAAAATATGCTGTCATGTTTCCTATGAACAAAAACTGAATATTGTGATTAATTTATCTTATTTTAAAAAAATCATCTGGCTTCTCCCTTTTCAATGTGATCTCTCTTAACTCCTCATTCCTTCAGTATTTATTTTACCATTAAATAAATTACATTTCTAAATGTCATGTACACAAGATCAGCTTGCTTTAGAAATAAATTATTCTCTGCACGAGCATTTTAAACCCAAACCACACCTGAACATGATTTTAAATTAGTGGTTCTCAACCAAGGATGTTTGGCAATGTCTGGGGACAGTTTTTGGTTGTCACAATTTGAGGGAAGGGGAGTGTCTAGTGGGTAGAGGCCAGGGATGCTGCTAAACATCCCTCAATGCACTGGACAGCTTTCATAATGAAGAATCATTGGCCCAAAATGCCAATAGCACTGAGGCTGAGAAATAAATGCAAATTAAATATAAATGTAAATTAAACATAACTATTTTTAAATAAATTACACTATTTTTCCATGGTCTCTTTTCATTCTAAAGAAAAATCAATGAAATGAGCAAAATTTATCTTGCCGGAAGTGCTGATATCTAGAAGTATCAGAAATAAAAAACCAAAACATTCTACAGAAGTGGAACTATGGAAGCATGTCAGGAATTTCCACCATTGAAATAAAAAGTCACTAGTGGATTCATATTTCACTCTAGTGAAATACAAATTTTAAAGCCAGGCTTGCTCTGGATGTGTTGTGAAATTTTTCACCCTTCTCCCTTACTCAATATGTCTTTTATTTTCAAGATGGTACCATTTCACCAGGTATTCATTCATTCATTCATTCATTCATTCACAAACCTTCTTTCATTGAACGGGTGACCTCTACTGCCTCCTTCATTGTCCTGAGATTGGAACCTTCCACTGATTCATCTGTCATTAATCAAGCTCCTAGCCATTAGCCAATCTATAAAGCTTCTCACTAGAATTTGATGTTTTGAGTGATATCTCTGGAGTAGATGGTGTGGTGTGCCACTCATATCCCCCTTTCAAATGGAAGCACTCATTTTGCCAGCTTCCAATAGTGTTGGCTACTGACAATTCATAGCTGCATCTCTTTATGGGAATTGCCTTTGCAGAGGCGGCCTATGTGGAGTGAACAGCATATGAGAAAAACCCAGCCATTTTACATTAATTTGGGACAATTTTGAAGGCTTTCTCCAGTTTTAGGACTCCACATGGCATTGGCTGCTGTCTCTATTGGAACTTACCACAGGTCAACTTTTCCCTTTGCCAAATGCTCAATTCCTTATAGGTGTTCCTGGGATCATCCTCAATATTTCTGTTTAAATAGCTCAGTGTCAGAGTATATTTCCAGAAAAAAATGACCTAAGATACTAATATACTGGAATGGGACTCAGAAATGAGATCATCCTTTGATTTATTGGCACTGAGAATTTCATCACTAGTGGTAAGTTAGGTATTGATAGCTCCTGATGTGTAATGTCAATTATTAAAGTTTGCTTTGGTTGTGAATAGGTATTAAATAACGATGGGATGGAAGGCAATGGTCAATGCAATACCTCAAGTGTTTGGGAGAAACAGAGTATTAATTATAAAGGCTTTCAAGTTGGAAGAGTTTTTTAAAGTGTATTACATAAATAAAATAATAGGCTGAAGATGATTATCAACAATGTAAAACAAAGTATAAATGTCAAAGTAGTACCTTGGTAGTATAGAAAGATAGTCACTCCTGGCAACCAGAAGGTAGAAGAAGAGGAGCATCAGGCCAGTACTTACCAAAATGGATCTCTAGAGAAGGTAAAACTTAATCCCCACACCTGCTACACTGATTTGAAGATTAGAACACTGATTTGGAAGGTGTGGGACCCTGAGAAATTGGATAATTACATCTGGGAGTGATGCACTCAAGAATTTTAAAATGCCAGATCTTCCTGAACATTCTGGATCTATAGCTCACTATCCCTATTAAAAGCTAACTTTCCTCTCCTGCTGAAGAAAATTCAGAGGACTCTGTTTTGTATTCCAATGCAAACCTTTCTCAGGATCAACCACCACCTCTTCTCCTGACCAATATACCATTAATAATACGCCATCCAGGGGATCCCTGGGTGGCGCAGCGGTTTAGCGCCTGCCTTTGGCCCAGGGCACGATCCTGGAGACCCGGGATCGAATCCCACGTCGGGCTCCCGGTGCATGGAGCCTGCTTCTCCCTCTGCCTGTGTCTCTGCCTCTCTCTCTCTCTCTGTGACTATCATAAATAAATAAAAATTAAAAAAAAAAATAATAAGCCATCCAGAAAAATGCTGAGAGCTTCGGATTCTAGCCGATAGGAAGACCCTGAAGATAGCTAGAGAGTATATGGGACAGGGTATTGAAAATGATGGATTAAGGGGGATGGAGTTCAAAGTTTATACACATAAGAGATATGTATTTAACATATGCCATGAGGGATCCCTGGGTGGCGCAGCGGTTTAGCGCCTGCCTTTGGCCCAGGGCGCGATCCTGGAGACTCGGGATCGAATCCCACGTCAGGCTCCCGGTGCATGGAGCCTGCTTCTCCCTCTGCCTATGTCTCTGCCTCTCTCTCTCTCACTGTGTGCCTATCATAAATAAATAAAATAAAAATTTAAAAAAATAACATATGCCTAGAGATAGCATTTAACATCCTGGCAAGGACTCAGAGATATGACACTAACATGATACTAGAATGTCTCTTAGAAGGTTGAATAAAGCAATGGTCCATACAAAGTAAAGTGCAAATGCAGGCTGCCATGGAAAACAGTTAGTAAGGAGTTGAAAGATCCAGAGAAGTGGTAATGCTAACATGGATAGATCACATAAAACCAAAAGCTCACCAGTTGATGATTGACTAAAGGAGAGGTCAAATCCCAAATGAGGAAAGACCCTTTTATACCACAGCAAGTCTATATACCATGGATTTTTCCATCCCTCTCAAAGAGATCTATGGCCATTTGCTTAATAATTGTGTTTTGGGGAAAAGGGAATAGTCAAATATTAGAAGCACTATTAGACACAAAATCTAAATTGACGTTAATTCTCAAAGACCTGGAGTCTCACTATGCTAGAGCAGAGACATAAAAAGCCAGGTAATAAAGCCACATCCAGCTTGCACTAGGTAACAAATCTAGGTCCAGCTTGCAATGGGCCAATTTTGTCCATAGATCCCTTCAGTACTCATTTCACTGAGCTCCAAATTTATAATTAAAATTGACACTCCTTCTTGACCTGTGGGGTAAGAGCTATCATAGTAAGGAAGGCACAATGGAATCCTCTGAAGCTGCTACCCACCTTCAACAAGCATATTAAAACAAAACAGTGTTTCACCTTAAACATAATTAGAGATTAATAGCATCTTTAATGACGTAAGGGCTACCTGAGTGGTAGTCCACATCATACGGCACTATAACTTGAGCCTGTTCCTCAATACAAAAGAAGTAAAAACTAGCAGAAGGAAGTACTACTGCAAACGACCAAGTAGTGCCCCATTTGAAGCTGCTGCACTCAATATGATATCTTTGCTAGAAGCAATTGACACACCGAGGATACAAAATGTATGACCATCGATCTGCCATAGGCATTCATCTTCATTACAATGAGAAAGGAGTATTAAAATAAGTCTACATTTATGCGGGACAAGCAGCAGTGTACATATTCAGCTTTGCTTCACAGCTAAGCTGACTCGATACTTAGTCTAGTACATCTATGGTATCAGGTTAATCAAACTGGTTAACAAGAGGCAGCAAACACATTGGAGGCCTGGGTGTGACACCTGTACTCGAGAGGATGAGACATAAGCCCTACAAAGATTAAAGCTTCAGGAATTCAGTTCACTGAATGGGATATGCCTACTCGAATCCTCCAAAGTAAAGGACCAATAACTGCACCTTGTACCTTTCAGCACCAAGAAAAAGGCACATTGCTTGGTAGAACTTTTTTGGATCTTGGCAACAACAGCTGGAAGTACTCTTTACACCCTTTACCTGAAAATATGGAGGGCAGTCACATGTAAATTGGATGGAGAACATCAAAGAGCTCTTCTACTAGTGCAAGCATGGGCCACATAGTCTGACAGACCCTGGAGGTACCTGTGATGAGAAAATTACTATGTAGTGTTTATAGCAAGTTCCAATATGAAAACCACAATTTAAAGACCCAAGGTTTTTGAGAAGGACTATGCCATCTGTAATGGAGAACTATGCACCACTTGAAAACCAGCTTCTAGCCTATCCTAAGTCCAGTCAACAGTGGAATGTTGTATCGTAAGACATCACATGACCATGTGGTTAGAGCTATACACTATGAGCTGGAATCTAAGACCAAAAATTGATAAGGCTCAGTGGGTACAATAGCAATCCATCATAAAATCATAAATGTTACAGCCAGGATCTGACATAAAAAGGACCAGAAGCCATAAATATACTGCATGAGCATGTGGCCCAGACCCCCATATCAAGCTCCACTGTTGCTCCAGTGCTTTTCACTCAACTCACATGCATGACCACATGGCTGACACAACCCTTTTGACTGACTGACATAGGATGGAAGAGTCTCAGGATGTTTTGGCTTAATATGTTAATATTGGCAATGAGTTGCTGTGGCACTATTTCCCACCACAGGAGTAGCTCTGCAACAGTGTGGTAAAGGGTCTTCTTTCCAGTAGACAGAACTTTGTGTGATCTCCTAGTCATCTACTTTGTGTGGAATACGATGGGGCTTGAGATAAGAGTACCTGTGGAACCATTAGCAGTGATGCGTGTTTTGGCTGGTTAGCTGAGGGTTTAGAAGGAAACGTATTGAAAGATTGGAGACAATTTCTGAAGAAGAGGCATGTAGATGGATGCAGGAACATGAATTCAAAGGTAAAAATCTTTGTGCTACATATTAATGCTCACCAGAAGGCATTTAAAGGAATAAAACTAAAAATTAACCACATAAGCACAATGATTTAGAGCCTCTATTGGCGACAGGAGTAATGGACTCAGAAACAAAGTAGACATGGTGGTAGGAATAGAAGCTATACATGGGCTTGAAAGCTGGTCTCCAACAAAAACAAAAACAAGAAAACTTGGTCTCCAACTCATCAAGCCAGATCTCTGTACACTGTCAAGATTCCAGCAAAAGAGAGAAACTCTAAGCCCCCTTTACAATCATTCCTGGGGGAGACCAACCCACTACTGGCTGCAAATGCATTATATTGAACTCTTTTATGCTGCAGTGGTGTAAATAATTAATTTTGACAAGGACTGCACATATTTGGGTATAGACTTTCCTTTCCTGCCTTAGCTAACACCACTAGCCAAAGGTGTAGACAGAATTTAGTCCCACTGATACAGAATACTGAAAACAATTGCTTTGTACTAAGAAGTCCACTTTACATCCGGGATATAGAGCAGTGGGCATATGACTAAAGCTATAACACTCCGTACCACCCAGAATCTGCTGGCCTGATGGAGTAAAAAGTCAGTTTTGAAGGTATATGGTTGAGGGATGGCGAGAATATGTTGCCCTCTGGGGATGGGACATTTCTCAATGTTATACGGCCTATATTGTCCCCAATAGCCAAAACACATGGGTTCAGGAAACAAGGGATAGAAGTGGCAGAGTGGTGAACTAACCATCATCCCCAAGGGCCTATTTAGGGAATTTTTGCATTTGTCACTGCAAATTTAGGTTCTGAGAAACTCAAGCAGAGATATCCAATAGAAATTTTTTCAATGATGGTTACGTTCCATGTCCAAGCTGTCTAGAACACATGTAGCTATTGAGCATTTTAAATAGGGCTGATGTGACTGAGGAACTTAGTTTTCTATTTAATTCAATTTAAAGTAATAGAAATGTAAATATCCATAGCCACGGGTATCCTGCTGGCAACAGTAGTGGGACAGCTCGAGTCTAGGGGACCTAATTCCCAGAGAGAAATGGTTTGGCCAGAAAAGAGCAAGAATCTCACTACTGTTACATAGATTTAAATGTAATCTATGAAAAAAAAATAAATGTAATCTATGACCGCTGCTCAGTCATTTTCAGCAACTCATGCCAAGAGGAGAAAGGCCGGAAGAGGGATCACCTGACTTTAGCAGATCAATTGATTCTAATCATTTGCAGGAGGAAGAGTTTTGATATACAAGGGGGTAAGGAGGAATAGAATTATTATGTAGATGATCTCCTAAAATGTCCCTCAGTACTTCCTAGGCATTTTTTCCCCTAGGTGATTTTTTTCCCTAGACAATTTTTGACAGTATATGGGCAAGTGCAGCAGCCAGGATCTGGGAAGGCATAGTGATACGGACTCAGAACTTTCAGAGATTATGTTTAGAATCACCTAAGCATGTAAGCTACTTAGAGCAGCACCGATGTCAGCCAAAGTGAGGACAACCTAGAGGGTGTAGTACCGGGGCAAGATAAAAATGACCAATTGTAGCCTGAGAACAGAGATACGGAGTGCTGTAATTCTTTCGAATAATCTTCCTCTTGTAGCTTCTCCCAGAAATGAGATCAAATAGAATCAAGGAGTTGTTCTGAGAGAAGAACTTTCCATGAGGACTGATTAGATGCATAGTAAATGGACTTTGTGGTGGAACACCCAGATTCTCCTTTGAGGAACAAAGTATTCATTTCTTCAGATGACTAGAGTGTTTGCTGCCAAGAACGCACGTCTTTACCCTCTCCAGAGAAGAAACTGCTTTGCCCAAAGTTATACCTATTCCCTGGGACCAGCCCCATCCAATGACTATTCATTGAGGGATACAAAAACCCTCTACTTTTGCCTCCATTTGAGATAGAATGTGAAGGGCAACCCCAGGTGCAGGACTCCCTGGGGCATCAGCTGAGACTTCTTGTTTAATAAGACTGCGATTCGGGATCACTGGGTGGCGCAGCGGTTTGGCGCCTGCCTTTGGCCCAGGGCGCGATCCTGGAGACCAAGGATCGAATCTCACATCAGGCTCCCGGTGCATGGAGCCTGCTTCTCCCTCTGCCTATGTCTCTGCCTCTCTCTCTCTCTCTCTCTCTCTCTGTGACTATCATAAATAAATAAAAATTTAAAAAAAATAAGACTGCGATTCAATATCTCCACTGGACAATTTCTGTTTCCTTCACTCACCCTTTATAGCTCTTGTTCCTGAGTGTATTCTCCAAAAGACCTTGTCCAATGATCTCAGAGTTTGTTTCTGGGGACTTTAATCTAAGACTCTGAGTTCTTGTTTTATCACCTGTTCCACTGAGCACTCTTTGCTTCAGATCTCTGCTGACTCATATGGAAGTTGACACTTCTCAGAATAGTTTGGTGCCTTAGAATGCCATCACCTGTGGAGTATTTGGAGTTTTCATTTTCTTCCTGTCCTACAGTCCTCTCTCCCCTCTCACAACCAGTTTTTGACTGGGGAAGTTTAATCCAGGCAAAAGGTCCTAATTGCTTGGGGTAAAGCACCAAACACATTGACTAAATGGGAAAAAACAGACATAGGTAATTGGAAGGATTGTCAACCCAGTGTTTCACATTTACCCCATGCCTGGATATGTTTTACAATATTTGCACTCTTCTAGATCTCAAACCATATCATTAGTTCTCATGGCTCTGGTTTCACTTCCTTTGCTTCTGTGTATCATAACATTTTCCCCATTGACATGGTTTCATAGTTTAGGAGGCCATTTGTACCATCCCAGCTGGAAGGCTTTTTTTTTTTTTCCAAGTGTGTTTGCTTTGTAGATGTGCATTGTTTTGTCTCACAGATACATCTATTTGAGCCTCAGTTGACAGCTGGTATAACCTAATATTCTCTGGTCAAAATACCCAGCTCAAGTCACTTGTGAGAAAGAGTTGAACTTGAGGATTGGTACTTCTTTAAAGACAGAAATCTATTACATTGCCTTGGACTGCCCTCTGACACTAACTGACTAAGAAGGTAATTAAAGATGATATTTGACTTGCATTTATTTTTTTCACCTGGATTGGAGTTTGACATTATAATGTCTTTATCCAATCTATAGAAGTTGTTGTGAAGGTTTGAATCCTTAAAACCATTGATTTTTTTCAAGTTTTACAATGGGTAACTTATAATTTACTTTAAAAGAATACTTGACATACAGAGCTATTTATACAACTTATTTCTTTTGTCTTTACAACATATATATGAAGTAAGTACTCAAATAATTTTTTTTAGATTTTTCCCCTAGGTTTTATTTCCTCCTAGTTCTTCCTATCCTCACCTTTAAATAAATACATGCAGAAAATTGCCCTGGACTTTTTGCCTTAGAGAAGTGATATTATATTATAGAAAAAAAAAAGAAATATTTAAAAACTTTCTGGCTTCAAAGATACAAGTCCAGTTTAAAAATGTATTCTTTGTGACTTGCAGGCAGATATCACTATTAAAAGAGTGTTTTTGAGATAGAAACTTCAAGAAGAGAGAGGGAGGGATTTCCCCAGGAGAGGAAAAAAATACATTCCCCTAGCTTTGGAGGAAAGTGTAATTGAATGGGGAGTAATGAACCATCCGTGATACTTGTGAACACCCCCCCCCCCCAAAAGTGTCTTGTGTTCCATTTTCTGGGCAGAGCCTTCAGCAAGTGACAAGACTATAAAGAGACTGGGAGGACCTGCAAATCCCCTTCCAGGTAGAGCCTTCAGACGCCAGCAGACTCCCAGAGACAGAGCAGTTGCTATGATGTCTAGGACAGAGCCTGGTAGAGAGGACTCTCCTGATGATGGGCGTGAGTAGCAGATACCTGGCCATGCCCCCAGGTGTGGTTCTGGAGCAATGGAAGGAAATGCAGGATTAAAGAACCCAATGGACAGGAATAGGGAGGGGTAAGCAGTAGCCTGTTGGACTGATGGCAGTAAGAAGGGACAGGACAATGTATTTTTCAGCATGTCTTCAGAGACAAAGGACTCTCCTCAGGCTTTGGCTCTTTAGATTTTTTTTTTTTTTAAGATTTTGTGTATTTATTCATGAGAGACACAGAGAGAGAAGCAGAGACGCAGGCAGAGAGTCCCACGGGGAGCCTGATGTGGGACTTGATCCCAGGACTCCAGGATTACCACCTAAGCTGAAGGAAGACAATCAACCACTGAGTGACCCAGAGCCCTGTTTAGAGGTTCAAAATGGAAATTAAGTTGTATATTAAAAAAAAGAAGAAGAAGAAGAAAAGGAATTCATGAGTTATAATTCCATGTAGGGACTTGACACTGTCAGATACTCAATAGTTTTCCGAAGGTAGTACAAGCAATGGTGGCAGAGAAGGAAGAAGCATTCAGGTTTTCCAGCTTCAAACCAATATAATTCCTCTCTTCTTTCATCACCAATATATATTTACCTTAAAAAGTAACTTTAGTCCCCCAAACCTATAAACCCAGTTTGCTCATGAAAAAAAAAAAATCAGACAAGTATGAATTGGAGGCCATTCTACAAAATACCCAACCTGTCCTCCTTAAAGGTACAAACTTCCATGTAAAAGATAAATAAGTACTAGAGGTATAATGTACCATAGGCATCTGTGACTAACACCGCTATAGAAAATGTAGGAAAGTTGATAAGAGAGGAAATCCTGAAAGTACTCATCACAAGAAGCAATTCTTTCCTTTTTCTTTCCTCTTTCTTTCTTTCTTTCTTTCTTTCTTTCTTTCCTTTTCTTTTCTTTCTTTTCTTTTCTTTCTTTTCTTTTTCTTTCTTTTCTTTTCTTTTCTTTTATCTTTCCTTTTCTTTTTTCTTTTCTTTTCTTCTTTTCTTTTTTTCTTTTCTTTTCTATTGTATTGAGATCACGGGTTTTAACTAAACCTATTGTGGTAACCATTTCACAATATATGTGAATCAAATCATTATGCTATACACCTTAAACTTATACAGTGATGTATGTCACTTATGTCTCAATAAAACTCAAAAGAATATTGTAAACAAATAAAAAGGCAATAAAAACCTGAAAAGTGTCGCAACAAAGGGGAGGTTAAGGAGACATGATGACTAAATAGAAGGTGATATCCCGGCTGAGATTCTGGTTCAGAAAAAAAAAAAAAAAAAAAAAAAGATCTTAGGCAAACCTAAGAAAATTGAGTCAAGTAAGGATTTCAGTCCATAATCATGTATCAATATTGGTTCATTAATAGTGATAAATGTACCATGCTATTCAAAGATGTTAATAGTTGGGGGAACTAGGTGTGGGATTTATGGGCATGCTGTGCTATCTTCCAAACTTTTCTATAGATATAAATCTCTTCTAAAATTGAAAGTTTGGGGCACCTTGGTGGCTCAGTGGTTGAGGGTCCACCTTTGGCTCAGGTTGTGATCCTGGGGTCCTGGGATCGAGTTCCCCATCGGGCTCCTCACAAGGAGCCTGCTTCTCCCTCTGCCAATGTCACTGCCTCTCTCTCTGTGTCTCTCTTGAATAAATTAATGAAATCTTAAAAATTAAATTAAAAGTTTATTTGAAAAAATAAGCCAAAAAAAAAAAAAAAAAGTAACTGGGCATGCCCATCCTGGAAACCTGCATTTGTTTTAAAGATACTATACTCGGGCCTCTATGTCAGAAATACTATTTCTCAGAATAACAGTATACCCTTATTCCATTTTTCAGTAACTCTTTTTTTTTTAACTCTAGTTTGGCTTGATTCGATGTGCTTTCAATTTTTCATTTTTACTCGATGTTTCTCTCACCTCGTAAACCCAGACTATGCTAGAATAAATATAGATAGATGAATAACTAGATCCACAGAAAGAAATATATGACAGACACAATCACAGACACAGTAACACACAGTTACACTCATATACATGCAGATAAACACACACCAAACACTTCAGTTCTCAGATTCAGAGAAGCGGATGGTTGAAAAAATCTTGAGTATGGGTATTTGTTATTACTTGCTGGGAGACTTTTGTAAGTTATTTTATATTTTCTAAGTTCAGTTTTCTTATGGAAGAAATAGTGTTGAAATTGGTGACAATAACCCAGTGGAATGTCTGACCCATAACAGGTGCTCCATTTTATTATGAGGTGCTGAAAATCTAAGGACCAGGTTCAAATTTATGGTTTCTGGTCAACTACAATGCTCAATCCTGTTCCCTTACCCATTGTTTCCTTAGGCCTTTCTGACAGCAGGTCCATTATTTCCCCTATTCATGTAGTTCTTATGTATGCGAGTCATACATGTTTATGTCTGAGGAGTTGGTGCCTATGCCCTTAGAAGAGAACAACTGTAGGCAGAAGATGACCAGCAGATCCGAGAGACAAGGGATCACCTTTAATTTAAGTCTTCGACTTAATAATGAAGGCCAAAGAATGGGACTATGAGTATTTGCAACTTAGGGATCAGAGGAACTTGGAGCCCCATTGCAAAGTTTACTATTGGGGAAAAGAGATGTCAGGGGTAGACAGATGTTCTTATTAACAACAGCCATTTCGAGATGGCTTGGACTCTATGGGCCTGAAGATGCTCAGAGCTGGTTCCCTTGTGTGCACTTTCTTGATTCTCCAGAGACTCCCTTCTGTGTGCCTCTGAATTCAGCTTCCTTGATTTGGACAACGCCTCTCCTTAAACTGGCTGCTCTTGAGCTCTGCCAAGTTTCTGTATGCCAGTAATATAATTCGCAACATCTTTTTGTCTGAGTCTATTTCCCCTATTATCTTACTTTATCAGACAGTATGATTTTTTAAATAACTGCAAGCCAACATTCCCAGTGGGATTCCCACCAGTTCCCTGGAGATTCATGTATTTTCCCTGCTTTTTGAATGGGAGTACAGCTCCTTTACTGATTTGCCTTTATGTCACAAGGGACTTTACTTTTCTAAGAATAAATCAGGAACTGATCTTCTGCAAGTCTCACTGTAGAGTCATAGTCCTTACCCTCATGCTGGTCTTTCTGAAGCTCCTTTTACTGGGCATTCAGAGACCTAGGAACCACCCCACCAACATATCCAGAGGGTAGGTACGGAATGGAACTCAACTCACACCAACTATTTTCTAAAGAAATGCTCCACATGTTTTCCCTAATATCTATTTTTTCTTGACCCCCTTTCACTTCTTAATTGATACAACAGTTCCTGAGTCAGCTATAGGTTTTCTACTTTGAAATTTTGCCTGTTGTCCAAAATCTCCTTTGTAATATGGAGTCTTGGTTCCTCAGCAGAAACTTCAAATTTCACATCCTGTTACATGTACTATGTCAGTGATGATGCAGCCTGGAGAATACTAAGGTACGTTTTCCACTGGAACTTTATTAGTGTTCACCCATGTGCAAGAGTGAGCCCTTACGAAGATGAATCACAGCGCAATTAACATTGGGCCTGTATAGATTAAATAGACATCTGCAGACCACTGTGAAGGTTTCTCGAGATTTGTAGCAAAATCTCTTTGGGAAAATGAGAATTAATTTCTAAAGACAAAAATTGATAAATACTATTCTGGAATAAACTGATTGTAAGTTAAGAACTTGCTCAAATTGGTGATTGACCTGCTACCCAAACCCTCAATGACCTTGACACAGAGGCACATTCTATGAAGATATGTGGCTGGAGCCACGGTACAGGCTGTGATCTGAGAACAAACCGTTGACCTTGAGGCAGCTGACAATCCCACCCAACTGCACACGAGTTTAATAGTCTTGTCTCTGTAGCCTTTATACTACAGACGTCTGAACAAATTAGTCTTACTTGACCTGAACAAAATCTTTACAAATCAGAACAAAATCTTTAGATTTTTGAAGACATTTACTTAAAATTATTCCTCTAATTTATTCCAGCCATTCAACATGGCTTAGGTGAACTTACTAAATGAATTTAAACCTTAATAATCTGTGACTTGAATGTGGGCAGCATCTATATTTTTTGTGGTGCCTTGTACTTTGGAATTTGTTGATAAATGCGTTCTGAATTTATTCATCTTGCCTATCACTGCTACTAACAAAAGATGATATAAATTGTCCTGTAAAGGAAGACAGGTGCAGTCATATTTTATGCACAGAATGCATTCTTGAAGACTTCACATAATTTGAAATTCAGATAATTTGAAATTATTTTTCTCATAGGAATAAACATAAAATAAAAATTGCATTGTTTCAAATTTTGCATCAAAATTAGAATCTATTAATATTTTATTAATATTGCTATTTCAAATTATCACAACCAAAATTTACATAAAATAATACCCCACTGTGTATGTGAGCAATCACAAGGTTACCGCTATGTGTCTTAAATGCACGGAGTTAGCTCATTCTTCAGTTTGTGTTTTTACAGATACTAGTAATGGTAATCCCTATATGGCTGGTTCTATATAAAAATAGTGTTTTCTAGAGTGTAAGTGTGTGACAAATGAATATTATATTAGAAATATACATCTTTCATTAAGTTACTCTGCTTTGTTTATATCCAGAGTGAATGGAAAATCTTTCTGATTTCCAAGTTTTGAGCTTAGATCCTGTGCCTCAGTGGTTAGAGGGAACATCAAGTCTTGAATTTGCTTCCGATGTTAATGATCACAAAATATCTCAGGGAGGACTGGGCGTTGACTAGCAGCCAAGTGCAGAAAGCTTAAAAAGAGCGCCTCAATTCTATCAGAGTATGTATTTTGCGGTCTGTTAATATTTTGCATTAAGCCAATTTTGAGCTATTAAAGTTTTTCTTTTCTTTTCTTCCTTTTATCTCTTTAAGTTTGCTAATCATCAGGAAGCACTCACTTTCATCTGGGATTTGTTTGCATTGATTGTGTTTCCTCAGGTCCTGTGCTTCATAACTAAGCTTTCAGAATTAG
Organism: Vulpes vulpes; assembly: GCF_048418805.1. Taxonomy (NCBI): domain Eukaryota; kingdom Metazoa; phylum Chordata; class Mammalia; order Carnivora; family Canidae; genus Vulpes; species Vulpes vulpes. Next base: position 27,881,232 of record NC_132784.1, on the reverse strand, counting down.
TGTTGGAGGTGGCTGCCGTGCTGAGCTGCTGGAAAGTACTAACTCGACCCACCCTCACCCCAGACCTGGTGCCCTCCCTTTGCTCTTCCTTGGGTTGTGAAATTAAAAATAGGGGCATAGTGTCAGACAGCTGGGAAAATATTCCTACTCATTTTATATAAGTGGACTGACTTGAGGATATGTGCTGGTCATATCTGTTAGGAGAGTACTTCATTATATTCAATTTTGGTGATTTTCAACTGTGGGCCTTTTGAAGGGTTTTCTACCTTTGTTTGAGGTCATATTGGGAAGATCTGTCATATAGCCCTTCTCTTTTTCCTCATGGCTTAGGATCCCCTGTTCTATCAACCTGAATCCCAGCAAGAAACATATGATACATTCAAAATAGTTCACTTGAGAAAAGTTTAATAGAAGGACCAGGATGAAGGGAACCAGCTAAGGTGTTTGAGGTGCTGGCTACACCTGAACAATAAGAAGCCACTGTTAATCCTAGGCCTGAAGGAAAGAAGTAGAGAAGAGTATTATTGAAATCCAGTGAGAGATGGAACCATGGACAACCACATGTCCCAGACATCCAGTGGGGAAATAACTGACATCTTTCTTTTAACCCCTCATATATTGCCTATACCTCTGCCATTCATCCTCGATGGAAAGCCCAACACGACAATAATAACCAGTGGAAGCACAGAATGACAACAACAACAGCAACAACAACCGCAAAACACCAATAAACCTGGCAATGCAGTCTGTAGAAACTACTTTTCCAGGTCACAGAGCTGAGCAGAGAGGGGATCTGGGACAGAAATGGAGAATCACCAGCTCATCTGCTCTCTCACTGATCCTAAATTAACTATTGCTTGTGAATACCCTCCATTTGACTGTCTTATCCTTCTATTTGCTTTTCATTTCTACATGTTTTGGTCTGTTTGGGCTGCTATAACAATATACCACCAACACGGTAGCTTATAAGCAAAACAAATATATTTCTCACAGTTCTGCAGGCTGGGAGATCTAAGACCAAGGCCCCACATGATTGTAATTGGTGAAAACCCTCTTCCAGGTTCACAGTTAGCACCTTCCCTTTGTGCTTTCACCTGGGGGGTGGGGAAGGAAGTCTTTTAAGAACACTAATCTCATTTGTGAGGGCTCCATCCTCATGACCGAACAATTCTCCTAGGGATACCTCCTAATAGCATTATCTTTTGAGGTTAAGATTTTAACATATGAATTTTGAGATGACACAAACATTCAGATCATAGCGAAGGGGAAGTGTTTTCATTCATTTTTGATTTATTGAGTGCAACTATGCCATCAGCTCTACACCACTAGAGCTGGGAATACAAAAACAAAATAGATACAGTCCTTGAGCATTTGGAAAAAATGTCCTGACAAGGTGTTTGACAAGGGGCTTGAAAGGGGAAGTATGAATGAGAAGCACATCAATACATCCATTGCTCCTCACTCATCCTGCTATTCCCTGGCCAGCCATCTTTGTCAGCAACCCCCTTTGGTCAATCCTCATATCTCTCCATAGGCCCTGCCCTGTTATCCATCAGAAAGCTAAAATTTCATCCTCCATCTCTGCAACAAACACACACACACAACACACACACACACACACACACACATTAGTTAACTTTTGGAATATAATGCTTTAATGTTAAGAAAACCAGTTATAGGTAAAAAGAGAGACAATAGAAAAGGAAAAAAAAAGAAAAAAACATGATGTACTTTTAAGTTCTTGTCAATTGCCTACCCAACTTTCCAAGGGAACATATAAATACAAACACATATGTGCACAAAGGTAACCCCAGGAAAAAGAAACCAACGAGGATGCTGTAGGCAAGGCTAGTAGACAGGAGTAAATGGAATTCATCTTTTGACTATCACACTCAACATTTCTTGGAATGTACAGGGAAGCCACTGGCAGAAAAGCTTGCTTTTCACAACTCACTTCCAAGGCCCTTATTTGGAACTTTCCAAATCCATCAGCCTTCTACTGAGTGTAGCCATGTCTTAAGCTCCTGGAACTACTCCCATTTCCACCACCAAAAATATGTTGGGAGAAAGGAAAACAGTACATTTAAATACCCCTATCCTACTGCAGAGTGGGGAAAACTGCTATTGAACTCCAAAACATTTTGCCACGGACACATTGTTTACACAACACAGCTGCTGGAATGGCTCTGATGACAGGAACTTATTAAGGCCTCTGGGGGATGATGAGATTTGTTGAAATCGTGATGTCTGTTTGCTGCCCTTGATTGATGCCGCATCACCAGTCCTAGGCTTCAGGCATACTATGGCTTACACAAGTTTTCTGGTCCGAACTGCAAGCCCATCCCCGCTATAAAAACACACCAATCCCTTGTTTAAAAGCTTCCAGTGTTTCTCACAACCTGAGATAAAATTCAAGTTCCCTAACAATAGGCAAAATATCTCATGATCTGGCTCCTGTCTCCACAATTGTCCCTACTGGAAGCAAATTGTACTTACCCTAATAACCACAGGTCCTTTCATCCCCCCTCCTACTTCTCTGCTTAGAATGTCTGATCTATTCCTAAGAATTCCTGTTTATCTTTAAGACTCCTCTCAGGCATTAACCCCTCCCTGAAGCCTTTCTTGATTTCTTTCCCCTTCATACTTACCTGGTCTTCACTGAACTCCACCAACATCTTCTAGTTTCCCCTGTCAGTGCTATGAGCACATTCCATGCCAATGGAGGCCTACTAGAGGCTCATGTCTATTCCACAGGCCTCTATAGACTACATCATTGTAACCTTAGTCATGGCTTTGATCAAAATTTGGCCCCACACAAATCCATGACTTACAGGGGAGATCCAAGTATATTTGGCTTTTCATAAATCTAGTACTGTTTCTGAGATATAAGGGGCTTCAAAGAAGAATAGCTTGTATGACTATTTTTGCCTTTTTCAACATCATACTGAAGTACTCGGCCTCAACGTCTTCCCCACCTCTTATTATATATTCTGCTTAGTGTGGACAGACTGATACCAGAGGAAAAGGAGCAGTTTATTCCACCACTCTCACCTCTTTGGAAGAAAATAGCCCTGCCAGGCTGACCTGCTTTCCTCCACACCTCAGGGATTCTGATACATACAATTTTCTCCAACTGATGATGCTTTCGTCTCCCTGAAAAGACCATGAGTTCCTTGGGAGTAAGAATCTTATCTAATATATTTAAATATCTTAAATGTTGAGTAAAATATAAAGAAGAAAATGCATACCAATACTGAAGAGTAGTATCATTCAAAGAGAGCATGATCTTTAAATTCTAAATAACCACTTTTCAATGGAATTTTCGATCTTATCACTTTGGCCATGTTAGAATGCTGTTTTCTGGTAGGACAGCGGAGAAATTGCTGATTTTAACGTGGTCTTCAGAAATCTACCAGCCACAACTACATTTTCCCCAGATATCCTCCAATTGGAGATCTCTTAAATAAGAATCTTGAGGGACACCTGGATGGCTCAGTCAGTTAAGCATCAGACTCTTGATTTCAGCTCAGTTCATGGTCTCAGGGTCATGAGATCCAGTCCCATATTGGGCTCCATGCTCAATGGGGAATCTGCTTGAGATTCTCTCTCTCTCCCTCTGCCCCTTCTTCTGCTCTCTCTTTTTCTCTCCCTCTCTCTCGTGCTCTTTCTCTCTCTCAAATATATAAATAAATCTTTTGAAAAAAAAAGAATCTTGAAATTAGTTGTAGTTAACAGGATTTTTGATTAAGGATATATGAAAGAAGATGGCTTGGTTTACTGTCATTGTTTTGCTTCAAATTTTTGCCCTTTGCCTTTCTTCAGCTTTTCCATCACTTCCTTTCCCATGGGCACCTTGAGTTGTTTTTAAATTTCAGCTTCAAGAATTTCAGCAAAATAGTATATTGGAAATAATCTTCTCAACTTGCCTTAAATATTAGCAACTATCGCAAGTATGATATTCTGGCACCACTTTCTAATGTGCATGTGTGCATGTGTGTGTGTGCATGTAATTGTGTGTGTATGTGTGTGTGTGGTTTTCCTACACTACCAGGTAATTCTATGACATCAATTTGGTACCCTAAAATTCACCTTGATTCTGGCACTATCTACCCAAAGACAGCAGCAGATTCCACAGGTTAAGGACTCAGTCCCCAAGACCCTTCTCACTTCAGATTCCAGTTGCCAGCCCAGGTTATTACCTGTGCTCTGACCAACTGGCTACAAATCAGAGGTTCCCACAGCCTCCATGTTAAACTTGATTAATTAATTTGCTAGAGCTGCTCACAGAACTTAGGAAACTATATACTCAGTAGATTATTGGTTTATTACAAAGAATATTAAAGGATGTAAATCAAAGACCAGATGAAGAGATACATAAGGCAAGGTCCCAAACAAAGGAGGTTTTGTCCTGGTGGAGTCTGGGGGTAACATGATGATATGTGGAAACATTCTGGTTCCACCACATGGAAGCTCTCCAAACCCTATCCTTTGGTTTCTTATGGAGGACTCATTACAGAGACATGATTGATTAAATATTTGGCCATTGACGACTGATTCAACCTATAGGGCCTTTCTCTGAATGAATGAATGAATGAATGAATGAATGAATGAATGAATGAATAATATCTTTAAAAAATTCACATGGCTGGTTATCTTGACAACCAAACTCCATCTTTAGGTGCAAAAATCACCTCATTTACATAACAAAAGATACCTTTGTTGTTCTCATCACTTAGGAAATCCCAAAGGTTTTAGTTTTGTGCCATAACTAGAGACAATATATACTTCTTATTATAAATCACAATATCACAGCAAGTATCTACTAGCTTACAGATCCCTTAAAGATGAGGAAAATCACACTATGACTACATATGTTTTGAGATGGATGTACAATTTATTACTCAATTTACAAGTAACCAATTTTATCCTCCAAAAAGCAAATCTATTTTTTTGATTTACTTGAGAGTATGGAATAGGGAGGAGTATGTGTATAGGAGTCAGAATACAATTTAATTTAGTAATGAACAAGGAAAGGAAAAGTTTTATTCAACATTAGCTTGTCTGTGTTGTCTTCTCAATGTTCTATAAAGAAAAAAAATAATAATTGCTACCATTTATTGAATTGATTTTATGTGCCAAATGCCTGTATAAATTTATTCCCTTATACGTTTATTAGCATGAAATCTTAGGGAAAATATGAAGGTGTTTCATATACAGAAGCATATTTTTTGTCTAATGTCACAGCTTATAAAGGTCAAGAAAGATGTTAAGTCCCAACAAGTAAACCATATTTAAAAGATCCAGGAGAGATTTTGCTGGGGAAGAAGAATTTCCTATGCCCTTCAAAGTCCTTCTAGCTGGACTTAGAATCAAATTGACATGAAACATTAACAGGAGAAAATCAAATTCAATACTGTATGTAAGAGGAATCTACACAGACATGGAAATTCCAAAGACAGTCTGGTAGCATGACGCTCATAGGAACTAAGGGGAGGGAGAAGGGGAGAAAGATCATTAGCAAGAAGGTGAAAGGAGATGTTTGGAAAACAAAGGTTGCTCAATTATACAGATTAGCTTCTTAGATAAAGAAGAATCTCTGTTTAATAGCTCTCTTCCTTGATAAAAGCAGGCAGTTGAGGGGGAAGTAAAGAGCTTTTTCTCAATCTACTGGGTTTGGATCACTTTTAATTTAAAATAATGTTCATGCCAAAGTGGCCCATCTTAGAGTGGCTTGTTCTTGGCCCCTACAATTTCTTCTAAATAGTGATTTTTTTTTTAATTACAAAACTCTTCATCTTAAACTCCATAGGTCTTGACACTCACTAGTAAGCATAGCAGCTTCCTTAAAATGTTATTCTGCATTGAATGTCTATACAACTAATTCTGGATAAATACCTCCCAAAAATCTCCTTATTTTTTTGCTTGGCTTTGTATTAAATTATTTATCTTTCAGGTCCAAAATAAATGCTAAAATCTATCCTTCAGAAATGAATCCAGTATGGCTCAACCATAGTTTGTGGGCTCCTTGGATTTAGTTGGTAATCCAGTAATTGGACTTTTTACTCTTCATTCAACTTAAAATAGAACGAGCTTAATAGTTTATTCACTATTCCTGGTCAGATCATCTACAACTTGGGAGAAACATACATCTTAATGTGATGGATATGATGGCCTTTCAAGCCAGTATTGAGACCTAGAATGACTTGAAGCCGACATGGCCACTCACTTCTGGGCACTTTATTGTCATGGAGGAGCTCTGCCAAGAAAATTAAAAACAAACACTTTCTTCCCAAAGTGCCAAATATTTCTCCATTATGAAATTTCCATGAAATTCCATGGAAAGTCTCTCCTGTAAAATGAGACTCCATACTTGTGCACAGCTGCAATACCTGGCAACTTCCCTAGCCCTGGGAAGCTAATAAAGCAAACAACAACTCTACTGGCTGTCGAAAGCATGAACAAGTTCTGGAAATGCCAGCATACTGCTGCTTTCACCACAGAACACGAATAGCACACCGAGTTTATTACCTGTGTAGTCTCAATGAGCAGGATGCTACTCAAAGGACAATTAGACAGTGGTTTATTACAGGTATATCCTTGAGTCTTTAAGCAAGGATGACTAAGTCATGAAGAAAATGAAGAAATCGGTATTGTGTGCTCAAATATGTCAGGATTCAGTCAGACAAGATGGGCATAAGTGTTTTCTAAGTGTCTTCCTTCCTTTCCCTTCCTAAGAGAGCAATATGCCATCCTTTGAACTAAAAGTGCCCCTGACCTACACTGAAAATTAAAGATGAATGTTCTGCATATCAACTGCAATACAAATCATCTCTTATCCTCTTGAGTTTGCAGAGAAGATAACTCTTACTTCATTTGCTATAGGGCGGTGTATCTTTTTGGCATCTTTCACAGTACTGTGCTGTTCTGGACTCTGTCCAGAGTCAACAGCTGAGCAGCATGATGTAGCCTATGATTCAAAGGCCCAGGGCAGAAGGGAAATAATTCCCCAGTGCCACTTTGTATTATCTTGCTTTTTACATAAATAAATCAACATCCTCTGAAAGATATTTGACCATGTAGGTAGTAAATTTAAGAAGTTTGCTTCATGTGAAGATGAAACAAGTGATATTACGCCCTTTAAAAATTGGTCACTGTTGAGAGAAGAACCACATGTGTCAGAAATTATTTTTAAGATATGCATTTGGAGGGAAAAAAATCACTGTTATCAGAATGTCAGGTTCTCCCACAATGGATTTTTCCCACAAACTTTTTTTTTTTTTGACTATTCTAAAAATATAACTGCCTTAGAGTAGATTTGAAAAAAAAAACACATTTTGTTAAGTTTTGGATATTTCATTCACATACCTTAGCAAATAGGTTTTAAGATGTATTTAATTTAAGTAACTTTTTAATGCATTTAAAATGAACATTAACCTGTAACATACCAACCTACAGCAGACTGGCTTTCCAGCTGTGCACTGAAAAATCCATATTGGATTAGACAAGGTAAATATAACCTAGTTCATGATTCTTAAATAGACCTGACATTTGGTGTTGAAAACATATAGGATCTGTTGCTACTACTTAGGCTACAAAGAAAAAAAAAATGAATGTTCGGCCCACTTTTAAAATCATGAGGTACCATAAAAATTTTGGCATTCTGAGGACTCCTCCTGATTTGGAGAGGGCTGGAAAATTTGAAAGGGCTAGAAATCTCACTCTTATGGTAAACTGTGCTCAACAGGATCTAGAACCCTATAATCTCTCATCATAGGGGATATATTCTCACACCTTCAGAGAATGTCTGAAACTATAAATAGTACTAAACCTTATAGACACTTACGTTTTTCCTATATATCCATACCTGTGATAAAGTATAATTTTGAAATTAGGCACAGTGAGGGATTAATAACAATAACAAATAATAAAACAGAACAACTATGACAATATGGTGTAATAAAAGTCATGTGAATGTGTTTGCTGTCTCTCTCTCTCTCTCTCTCTCTCTCTCTCTCTCTCGATATCTTCTGGTACAGTATTCTCTCCTCTTGTGATGATGTGAGATGATAACATGCCTGTGTGATAAAGGGAAGTGGGGAGAATGATGTAGACACTATGACGCAGCGTTAGGATACTGTTGACATTCTGACAATACATTGGAAAAAAGATCGTTTGCTTCTGTGGTTTGACCACAGGTAACTAGAACCACGGAAAGCAAACCGTGAAGAAGGAGCAGCTATTGTATTCACATCTCGGGGAAGGTCATTCTTCGCTGTGGGTGCTTAACAGCTTCCCTCGCCTCTACCCACTAGGTGCCAGTAGCACCCTCGCAGTCATAACTATCAAATATATCTCCAGACACTACCATACGTGCTGGGAAGGGGAGGTGAATTATTCTTAGCGGAGAACCACTGCTCCAGGGGGAGACAAATGGGATCCACAACCTCATACCATTTGAGGAGCACATTTCTGTCCTTGTGTAGAATGGTCTCTGCCAGGTTGACATTGGTGACTCCCCAGATGTTGAAAATGCTTTCTCTCCTACCATCTGTGTGGTTCTGCGTCTCCTCTCAGGTGCCTATTGATTGCTCTCTCCTCATATCCCTTTATGCTACAGAGGGAGTCCAGTAGGATTCAATAGTAGATTCTTTTCTCTGATTCCCCTTTTTTCTACTAATCCCGTCCATATCCATGGATGCTCTTCATACTGCTTCTCCTCTGGTTCAGACTTTTCTAAGCACCAGGTTTCCATTTATCTGCTTTAAACTATGCATCCATACTTGAAATTTATCAAATCCACTTACTGAAAAGTGATCTCATGTCTCCAAATCTCTTCATGCTACCTCTTCTGTTAACTATTATTGCCCTTACCAGAATCCAGGTGTCCTTGGTTTTAAAATAGGGAGTTGTCTCTTCATTATGATCAACATACAGTCATTTATCCATAAATCCATTTATACTTGCTATCCCATAATTTCTACCTTACCAAAACTTCTTATACCTATATGCTCTTTTAGAGACTTCTGGATCTATCTACTCCAGGCTCTCATTTCTAGTCCACTTCTGTTTAACAAGATTTACCATTTCCAAGCAGCCATTTCCCATCTCCCTTATCTACATAGTTCTGTAAGGGGATCCTTCCCAAAGATCCTTCCCATTTTCTTTCTCAAAGCCAAATTTTAATAACTTCCTTGTTTCTAGAAAGTTAAGTCCTTCATGATCTAGTTCAAACCTTCTAGTTGTCTTTTCAGTATTTGCTCTCTACTTATAATTTCAGCCCAATGAGTGCTGCCTGAAAATAGCCTGGTTTCTTTCCTACTTTCCCTTAAGCCCTTTTCTTTAGCACTAATATTCTTTTTTTCTCTGCCAAAGCAGTCCTACCTAAGCATCAGGAGTCAGGTCAGGGTAAAACTTCCTCCAGATTCCCAGATATATTTAATCTTCCTCTTTCACATTCTCACTTAAATTCAACACTTAGTTTATGCCAATTCACTTGCTTTTTCCTTTTAAGCAGTGAGTTCTTTGTATTTCCTAAATTATGTAGCACAATGTTTTATTCTTGATAAGTACTTAATTAATGTTTGTTGAGGTATGTATTCGTATAAGGTAAGATGGACTTGCTTGGAACCTAGTTTCATCAACAGTAAGAATCTGATTTACACATGAAGAATTATTCACTAGCAGATCTCCCTTAAAAATCTGAAATGCTCAGTGGCAGATTATATTTCAGAAAAATGATCGCTGCACTATTTTCAATCCCACATGTTTTTCTAGAATCTTGCCCTCTCTATCAGAAAACATTATCTATTTCTCCTCCTTTTGAAATTGAGGAGGATTTTGTGATTGCCCTAACAAATAGAATGCAACTCAAGGGCGCTCTGTGACTTTCAAGATTTGGTCCCAAACAGCAATCTGGCCTCCACCTTGCTCCCTCCAGTCACTCATCCTTGGAATCCAATCACTATGTTGTGAGGAAGCCCAAATTAACACATCCTAAGAGGTGCTTACATAGAGGTGAAATGAACCCCCCCCCCCCACCGCCAACCACTGGCCAGCACTGAACTCCATAATCAGTTATGTGAATGAGAGAGTGAGCCTTCAGATGATCCCCCCAGCACCCAGTTTTCAGCTTGTCCTGCAGAAGAATCATCCTCCAGATGACATGGAACAGAGAAGAACAAGCCATCCTACTCTTCCTGTGCAAATTCCTAACCGTGAGTATAAGTGTCACAGAATACTGTGGTGGGGTAATTTGTTATATAGCATTGTAACTAGAACACACTTTTAAGTAAATATAGTAAGAAATAAAATATTTTCCCACTTTCTACTCATATGTAAGAGATAAGGCCATAGTCTCACAGAGAAAGTTTCTTACAGTGTCTTAAGGTGGGAGACAAGGACAGAAAAACTGAAACAAACTGATGAGAGTGATGACTAGAGGGAAGAATATATATAAATTACAGCTGCAGTTTTAACAAAAATCTATATAATATTTTGAGCATGATAATAATAGGTCTGTTCATGATATAAGAATTTAAGCTTCTATCAACTTCTGGGAGAATTTCTACTTGGAGTGAAGATATTTTGCAAATGCAGAACGCCAAATATAAGCCTTTAAGTACAGGCATAAATCACAAAAGGACAGCTTTTCTGGTAGATAATAAAATAGTTCTGGTTACTGTACAATTTGAGAATTAGTGTTTTTGTGGTGTTGCCTGTCGTACATATCGCTAGAAGACATTTACTCTGAAGAAACATTGGTGTTTTTGCAGGTGTATCAAAGAATCGTAGCCCAGTTTCTACTCAGCTGCCTTTGTATTATGAGTCTACAGGGAGCCAAATCACAATGCTTTCCTGCTTGATTTCTTTCCGAGTGATGGGACTGTCAGGTTTTCTCTCATTTCCAATAATTGGTGAGCTTCCTTCTCTTCTATTGTTGATGTTTCTTGTAGTAACAGATATCCAGTAGCGCTTGTGGTATCATTTATTGAATTATAATTGAAACACTACTTTTAAAAAATTCTTAAAGAATTTATTTATTTATTAAAGAGAGAGAGAGAACAAGTGGGGGTGCAAAGGGAGAGGGAGAGAGAGAGAGAAGCAGACTCCTGGCTGAGCACAAAGCCCCACACTGGGCTCCATCACAAGATCCTGAGAGAGCATGGCCTGAGCCCAAATCAAGTTGGATGCTTAACTGACTGAGCCACTCAGAAGCCTCTGAGACATTGCTTTTAAAAGGGGGTAACTGCAGCAATTGTGAAATCGCTAATTTTATAATTAATTTCTTAATGGACTTAGGAGAATGATAGTGCTTATACAATATCAGGTATGAAAATATACTTAAAATGAGTTGAAAATACTTTTTTCTGTATCTCTAAAATACAATGATTGATTATGAAACAAAACAAATGCTCAAAGCCTAATGAATTAGGTATTATTTTGCATACATAGCGGCAGCTGGTGGGCAGGAGAACCTTCCCTTATAGGCACATTTTCCTAGATGTGGAACTATTACTATTTTGCCTTTACAAAATTCTTTAAATTTTTAAGTGAAATGAAACTTAAGAGAGTTCAGTCAATGAATAGATTTAACTTTATGAAATTATGAATCGAACCTTAATTTCATTATATATAGAATAAAGATGTTAACAATAAAAAATATAAGAGCAAATGTTTATTGAACACTTACTGTTTGCCAGACACCGGTAGGCATTGTTTAATTTTGAAGTTTATTTCTCAGATTTAGATAATAACACATTTAATCTATATAATAACTAAAAAATAAGCTTTATTGATTGATTGATTGATTGATTGAGGGGATAAACATGTTATAGTTCCCTTCTTTTCAGATGAGGAAAGAGAGTCACAGGGAGATTATATATGTATATAATTCAATCCATATAGTCATTCTTGACATAAATTTGTGTGTACTTTTTGTAAATATAAACACGACACTCACATTATTTAGTGTGTTAAGTTTTCTAAAGAAAGACACATCACTAGTTAACCAGCATATTTTCTGCTTTGTTTTACAATGAATATAATCCAGTTCCTGTCTAATAATTGTCTTCCATGAAAGGCCCATTTTTCTCCAGAAATGGTCTTTGAATCGAGTGTTCTAGCTGAGGGGCTTACTGTTGTAACGGTTCCCGCAGCCATCAGTACATTAGCTCCAACTGCTGCTGTATCCATTGCCATTTACGTTTCTCCCAGGAGAATTTAGATGAAAAAAGGAAACTGTTAGTGCTAAGTGTGTGCCAGGTTTGAATATAATCTCTAAACACATTCTAGCTGAGCCTAGAATGAGAATATTTTCTCTTATTTTCAGTGGGCAAAATACTATGTTATAGAGTACAAAATTTTAACACATTACAATAAAAACAGCAGTATCATAAAAATGCACACTCTTATGAGGACAGAAAGGATTTCATTTGGAATACTAGTTTTGAAACTAAACTCTTGCTTCCCAAAATTTAAATATTGGGAACCCAAGGATGCAAAAATCGATTTTTTTTATTGAGATTTTTTCAGATTGGTCTTCCCTGACACCAGGTTGACAAGCATACGTGTAATTTCAAACAAGGAGTTTTGGATTAATTTAAAATGAAGATTTTATAAAATTCAATTTTACCTTACCATGCCTTTCTTATCCCAAAGCTATATATATATATATATATATATATATATATATATATATATATACACATAAGTACCTACACATATATATCTTTGTCCATTTTCATCTCTGAAACTTATATTCAAAGTCACAGGGAGGGTTTCATGCAAATCCTAAGCTGAGAAGACTGGGAGTCATGCAAGTCTTTGGAAATTAAACCCTTCATCTTCCAAATGTGGTGTTATTGCTTCGGAATGAGAGAGTTAAAGGCTGAAACCTGCTGCTAAATGATCCTGCTCAATATGTTTGTAGGTGCAGCTCAAAGAGAATCCAAGGGATTCCTCCTTGTTTTTGTGTGAGTAGGTGATGTTTCACAGTCGATATGGGGAAGTCTGACACATTCCATAGAGAGAGGATGGTGCACTGTTAGCTTGAGCACACTTTGGAAAGGTGTCATTAGAGAATAGAGTCAGAATAACTTAAGAAATATAAAATAAAAAAGAAATAAAAGTAGAATAAAGCAAGAAGCTGTGAGTAAAGATTCTGGGAAAAGATTGAAACTAAATGTAAGCCGTCCTAATAATACCCGGCAAAACCACAGCCTCCTGGAATTTTAAATCAGAAATATTATAGCAGAGTAAACCCAAATATAAATGACTTAAATAACGATTCCAGAATCCCACAAAACCATCCATCCACGCTTCCATTTATCCACTTGTTAGTATAATTGGTAAACCAAATACAGTATTGTGGCCCTCTGACCATCTGAGACACCAGAAGTCAGACTCTTTGCTAAATCACAAAGGTACTATTAAAAGCAATATTGAAAAATTTAATGAGATGGGATAATGCAAAGAACCAGTCTCGGTAAATGATTAAGTGACTGTTATGTTTTTATTGGGTTTAGTGCTTCTGGTATATATATTATTATGGCGGTGTGTAAAAGCGGTATGAGAGGGATTGTTTTCTCCTAGGCAATTTCACCCTTTTACTTCTGAACAAGAAGAAAAATACTACCTTGTCTTATGACTGTTACCAATCCCTCATACATTTTTCCTTTTTTTTTTTTTTTTTTTTTTTTAGCTTTTCTTCCTTGTTTCTCAGAGTTCTAAACTTAAGAAATTTGATGAATAGATGTTCATGGCTAGAAAGTACAATTAAATTTCAGGGATATTGAAGGATGGTATTGAATCATTGCAATGAATTGTACTTCTTAAGATAACCCTAGGTATTGGGTACACAGTTGTGGTAGACTGATAGTACTGATGATCTGAATCAGTACTATCCCTAGATCCATGCCCTTTGCATTTCCTCCGAAAAGAGTTGAGGTCTATTGCCTATTCCTTGAATCTGGGCCTAGACATGTGATTTGCTTTTGTTAGGCAGGAAGAATTTACCCTACCCTCCAAGGTCCTTCTACCTGGAATAAGAATCCAATTGACATGAGACTGATTAACAGGAGAAAATAAAATGTAATGATGTAAGTACAAGGAATCCATACAGACATGAAAATTCTAAAGACTGGCAACATGATGCTTATATGAGCTAAGGAGAGGGGTAAGGGGCTGAGGATGCAAAGGGGACAAAGACCATTAGCAAGAAGGTTCAAGGAGATGCTTGAAAATCAAAGTTTGCCCGGTTCTGTAGATAAGTTTCTCAGATAAAGAGGAATCTCTGTTCATAGCTCTCCTCCTGATAAAAGCAGGCAGTTGAGGGGGAGGTAAAGAGCTTTTCCTGAACATACTGGATTCTGATTGCTTTTAACTCAAAATAATGTTTATGCCAATATGGCCCATCTTGGGGAGGCCTGTCCCTGGCTCCTCAACTTTGCTCTAAAGGATTAGCAGGCTTTATATAAACAAAGGCCTAAAAAGCTGCTTGTAAAGTTCTACTTACTCCCTTGGAAGCCTGCTCCATCAGGAGATGTGGAAGATGGAAGACCAAGAAGGACAGAGTTCAATTACCCAGGCCAACAGCCTTCTGTATCAAGTCTCTCAGATACATGAGAGACTGAGAGAGCTCAGCAGATCCCTGCAGAGATGAGCCAATCCCCAGCCTACCTGGAGACATGTAAGAAACGACAAATGGTTGTTGTATTAAGCCATTATGTTTTGAGATATTTGCTAAGCAGCAATAGCTAATGTGTATGATACTTCAAAGATTTATTCTGCATCCTTAAAAGCAATATCTTTTGGTATTTGAGTGAGGAATTGGTTTTGGCCTATGCAAGGTAGACCTTTAAGAACATTATTGACAGTAACATATTTTTCACCCCCGTAACTTACAGTTTGAATAATATTAAAATCAACATTTTTTTAAATTAAAAAACTGAGAAACAGGTTAACTAATTTGCCTAATATCACACATTAGGTAGGGCCCGGATTTTAACCCAGGTGGTTTGACCCCAGTGCATGAGATTTTAGCTAGTAAGCCATATTAAATAAGACTACCACCATTTTGGTAGAACACTGCATTTTTTTTTCAGACATGGGCTAAGGTTATTGCTTCTTTCATTTGTCAGAATTTTCTTCAATGTGATCGCTTTTCTATTCCTTTTAATATTTTTATATAAGCCAATCCATGGTTTCTTTGAGTAGGATCCCAAGTTAGCCAACATAAATTATTTCATTATCAAATGAATATTTGATACTCTAATGAATATATTGATACTCTATTATCAAATGAATATAGTCTATTGACCTTCTCTAGAATCTACAAGTATGAATGCTTACCAATATGTCAAAAATGTACATGTTCAATGATTTTTAAGGACAGTTATTTAACTTAATTAGTATTCTTTCCCTCTGCTCTGGACTTTTGTTTAATCACTTTTGAGAACAAAGTGTAAGGAAGTATCCTATCATGGACTAGGAAAGAACTCTCTAGTTGACAGAACCCACTACCTATGCAGCAGTCAGGCTACAGAAATACTCATCTGGGAATCAAACAGGAAATCCTAACACCTGACTTATTCCACCTGTTAGCCCTGACTCATTCCAGGCACAGCTGAAGTGATTAACAGGGTATCATGTCCACTTCCTGTGTGGGGTCTATTTCCTAGCTCCAGGGAATCCTCCCTTCCTGGATGATTATTTCCCAATGTTTTAGGGAATATATTTATTTAAACCTGTAATGTCACTAGGAAAGAGTGAAGAAAGTATCAACAATAATTTTCTTCACTGGGAGAGTAGAGAAAATATTTTAAAAAAAATGGAAGTGGAGAGAAGACAGATTTTGTATTTTAAATTCAAAACAAATGAGTCTGTATTTTGGGGCGAGACCAGTTGCATGTGAAGAGCTGAGTCAGACCTTCAGAGTCAAATGACAGTTGATCATTCCCTCCTCCTCACCGCAGTGTGGAATATGAGAGCAAAGGGACCCTCATTGGATTTAAAGGGCAATAAATACAGACCAAATAAAAAAATATTTTCTCACACAGCATATAGTTAACCTGTAGAATTTCTGGCCCAGAGGGTCATTTAATTAAATAATCTACACAGATAGAATTAGGTAATTTTACGACCACTAATAACATTTTCAGTGCTACAAAGTGAACATGATGAAGGTAAATCAACTCCCATCTTTCAGGCATAAGTTCAGAGTCCATAGAAGATAGGAAAAATTCTCTTTCCAATTGCAAATAACATTGGACCACCCAGTAAACCGCACTGACTTCCTTATGAGTAACAAGAGAGAAACTTGGAATAACCTTTCCTTCAATTGTGAAAGACTGACCCCCACTCAAAATACAACACTGATGCCAAAAAACGTTAACGGTTGAATCCATATTGGCCAAATTTGGGGATAACTATTTTCTGTATTATGCTTTCTACCCAAGTAAATGTTTGTAGCAACAAAATCTGTGAAAGTAGGGGAAAATAATTAGGGAAGTCAAAGGTAGATGTGAATGGTTTTAATTACACAATCAAAACAAACAAGCAAACAAGCCCAAAACAACTTATAACAGAGTTTCAAAATTTATTTCCACTCAGAATTTGGTATATTTCCTGACAGGCAAATTTGGTTATTGAAATACAAGAAGACCGTTTTCTCAGAGAAAAATGTGGGGATTTATTAGTATGATCAAGATGCCATGACAAAGTATCATAGAGTGGGTGGCTGAAACAAAAGAAGTTTATTTTCTCACAGTTCTGGAGCCTGGGAATTTGAGATCAGGGTGCTGGAACATTCAGGCTCTGGAGAGCTCTCTAATGGTTTGTGGACTGCCCTCATGTCCTCATCTAATGTGTCCTCATGTAATTGTATCTTCATGTAAAGAAGAGAGGAGAGCAAGCTATCCACTGTCTCTTCTTAAGAGGGTACTAATACTAATACTATCCCATAACAAGAACCCCACCTTCATGGCCTCATCCTAACCTAATTACCTCCTAGAGGCCTCATCTCCAAATACCATCACATTGGGAGTTAGAGCTTCAACCTAAGACATTTGGTGAACACAATTCAGTTCATAACACAAAATATTTACTAATTCCCAATTTAGTCAATAAATACACAAACTTTCATAGCAACCCACATGTATTCAGCTCCTACTACTTATCAGGCAATATTCCAGGCACTGAAGGCAACGAAGGTGGGAAAAAAAAAAAAAGACCATTTTAAACTGTTCCATTTTAAACTGTGTTCCCAGTTCTGTTAGGGAAGTCCCTATACAAATAAAGGATCTTAATGCAGTGTTTAAATAACATAAAGAGGGAATATACCCAATGCTTTGGGATCTTAGAAGGGAAAGAGGGTAGTTGGGAAACTAACACTGAGGCTTAATATACAAGTAGAAGCTTGTCAGGCAGACATGAGTATCCCAAACAGCTGTTGAAGTCAAGTGCAGTCCCACCACCTGGCCTGGGGGGAAGAGGTGCCACATTCTAGACACGACCAGTAAGACAGTGATGGGAACTGACAACATTCTTCTGAAAAAGGTCTTTTGAGATAAAATGTGAAACTTCTTGCTTTCTACAGAACATTATAAAGTCACATTTCTCAACTGGAGGATCGGCCATAGACAAGTACTGTGTTAGTAAAAGAGGAAATCTACTCCCTAACTGTTCTCTCGTTTCCCACAAGTACTAAGAGATGGCTTGCAAAGTGACAGGTCGGCACCATTCACTTCTCCAGAATTTTGGAATAGCATCGACAAAAGGAGAATCTGGAGCAACTATGCAGTTTTAGGGCATCCACACAAAAAAAGCTAAATGTGTGATGGAGACAGAGTTACTAGCTCCTGGGCAGACAAGGTATGGGTCTCCATCAACTTGCTGCAGATAAAGAGAGTTGGAAATAAACCATACTGGGAGGGGAGTTGACCATATTGAATCAAAGTGAACTGACACAGACAACCGAAAGTTCTTTGTGACTCATTTTCACACCCTATTTACACCACCAATAAATAAGCCTTTTGCCAGATCTGAGATTTAGACACTTGTCAAAACACCTTCATGGCAGACCATTTGCAGTTGTTTTGAAGGTTCATTGCGAGGGACCAACAGAAGAAAGGAAACCATGTGAAGGTATTACATAGTTCAAGTGGCTAGGTGAGCATTAATTAAAATTACGAGTCTCCAAAACCTATCAAGTATCAGAGATTTAAATTATAGATATGGTTTGTGTCCTATGAATATTTATTGTCTTTTTTATTGATTGAATAGGCAGCAGTTTTCTTCTTTGCTGCAGTAATCTTGACTGTAATTATTATAAACATTTGACAACATTTCTAATTAAATTGTCTTTTACATGTTTTTCTCCATATAAAGCATAAAACTAAAAATGCAGTGAAACTGAGGTATTCCTATTCTTTGTGCCATATCTGAATCTATGAAGACTATGGAGTTCTGTGGTCATCTTCAAAGAAGAAAATTATGATATTTCAGCAGAGCCATGTGCTTTTTCTTAATTCAGTCTATCTTTTTAAAGCTGTAGTTTATTTCTTTCTGTAAAGCTGTGGTTTTTTACACTCAAATGAACAAAGCGCCCTAGACCTATGTGTTTAAGTAAAGCTTTGGTCAATTGGCCTGTAATTTAGACATGTTTCCTCCTGTATTAAATGAGCACCTTCTACATCCTTAACCCATCTAATGTTACAGTTTACTGTAGGAAACACATACACCCATTTTTTTCTGAATTATCTACTTCTGTCATTTTTAAAAGTCTTTTCCTTCCTCACATTTAGCTCCTCCACATAAATATAAGCACAAGTTCTCATATTTGTTTCTAAAACTGAAGAGCATATTTCTAGAAGACTGTTAAGTACCATACAAAACGAACAAAGATTATGAAAGGCCTGCTTATGAAGCAGAAATCATATCTCAGAGAATAAGTTCTCTGTGGGTTATCTTATTCACTGTGTTTTGAAGTGACTCAACCCCAATCCTGCTTCTGCTAGTTACCATGCTTATCATAAACACAGTTTTGCAATGCCGACCATAAAGAAAATTTAAAGGTGCTTGTGGAAAACTCACTAGTTATCCTTTTTAAGCATCACAATAGGATTTACAGTACCCACAATCATTCTCTTTTGACTGCTTGCTTCTTTTTTTTTTCCTATCTAAATTGTGAATGCTATTAAAGAATACAATAAGGTTATGTAATGGAATTTAAACACACTTTATTGCAACAATATAAGTCCCATGTACAGTTATAAGCAATATGGCTGTACTTAATAATTTTACATTACAAGCATAATTGTGGTATCGAATTAGTAAATTTCACAAAGTACTTGCATTAGAAATTTGTATGATACAATATATTTCAATTCTCATTGCACAGGAAGATAACAATTTGTTTAATAGGAGGACTGGGGATACAGTTCATACTCTCAGATCTGATTGTCCTGCTTTATACAAAGCGTGGACTCCTAGTTATAGAATTTTAGAGCATGAAAAGCCCTTAGAGATCAACTAGTTCAACAACCTCATTCTACAGAAAAGAAAGTAGAAGTTAGTGGAAGCCGTCTGACTTAAATCATGAACCATCGCATGATAGTGACAAAGCTAGAATGATGGCCAGTTCTTAACTTTCTCAAGATCTTAATGGGAGGTGGGGGCAAAAAAACTCAGATTTGGAAATCTTACACACAGCAAAAGGGTACTTAACACCTTTGGGTTGGACTCAGTCACCCAGGGATGGAAGGTGGGGAATATTCCAACCTGTAGCTGTTACTCAGAGGAAAAAGAACCAGTAAAGAAGGCTGCAGAGGGGTAGCTGGCAATATGATAAGGAAACCAAAAGAATGTGGGATCATTACACCCAAGAAAGGAAATATAGCCTGGGTCTGTAGTCATTGCTGCTGAAAGATTAAGTAACAAATGCCAGATGAGGAGACCACTGGGTTTAGCAACATGGAAGTCACTGGTTTCTTGATAATTGAGCCTTGATGGGGGTGGTTAGGACCAATGCCTCATTGGAGTGAATAGAGTTGAGAAAGTGAACGAGGTGACCAAGGAATTAGTCTAAGGAGGATTTTTTGTATGGTGACAGTAGCTGTGGGAAAGGAGAGGTTAAAGGAAGTCTTCATGAAGCTACTTCTTTAAGTTTGTACTCCCAGTAACAAAACAACAAAGATTACATTGCTGAGGGAAATCAGTTTGAGATTTGCTCCAGGGGGGCATATGCACAGTGCTTTTTTTGGGGGGCCGGGGTGGATTATTAGTTAACCATCCATCCTAGAATGAAATGTGTACTCAATTTATAAAATGCTGCTGGAATCGCTGAGGGTGAGAGTCAGAAATTTTTCATTCTCCATTCTGTCTTAACCTACCTGAAGCCCCAGCCAAACCCTCAGAAAACAATCCCTGTTTTTCTCTGCACTCGAAGACACTCCATTTCTAGAGCAGTCCACCTTAAAGACTTGTTTCTTCTAGCAGGGAGCTCATCAATATCTGCACAGCCTCGCAGGCAGCTAGGAGGCCCGTCCATTAATGAAATGTTAATGACTGAATTAGACCTGTAATAACTGAAGTAGGAGGCACTGCTGTGAGTCCATTAGCATCAGCAGACCCTGCTGAGGAACAAGTAAACACTGCACACAATGAGAAAACTTTCCGGCAGAAGACTTGGAAGTGTTACACAGGTGTTTTCACATGGAAAATGACATTTCCCTGAAATAGGATTAATTTATTTAGGAAAGCTAATTCCGGTCACTCTATTTCTTCAGACAAAAATAAAGAATACAAGATGGATGGTGTACTTACTCAAGTGTTTTGATTTTTTTTTAATTCCAATATTGCACAATTGTTTTTGCAAGACTTTTTAAGGATAACTTACATTTGTCAGGTGCCAATTATTCCCAATGACAACTGGTCTTCTTTTCCTCTTGCCTCGTTTTCTTTTTAAGTGGTTTGTTTTTATGTTTCAGATCCTCCCTTCTTTTAAATTTTTTCTTGCCTTTATGCTTCCAGTAAACCCTACAATCTTTTCAATACCGCCTACCCGTTTTCAGAAAGGGGAAGAACATAGGGGGATTTAGGATACTTTTTAAGGCTTGAATAATATAAAATGATGGTGGAATTCACTCCTGAGATGTAAATATAAATCATATGCCATATAAAGTGAAAGCCGTTATGTATTAGCATGTAGCTCAATTCAATAATATATTGTTCTTGTAATAAGCTTGAAGATTTATCATTTTTATTTAAACACATATTGTAATTCAATAATATCTGAATTGTAGCAACTTGATGTGAGGCAAAAATAATTGCTATCTCAAGTTATTACAAAAGACAGAATAGCTAAGGCTAATTCTATTGGAATTCTTTATTACGTCTACTATTGGTCTCATTATTGTCCCATATTCGCACTTGGATTGCTAACCACAGGTAAAAATGACGAATAGGTATTCTGGGGATTAGAATTTAGGGTTTGCTAGGCATCTGTTGTAGAAACACATACAAAACAGCTATTAAAAATCAGAATCATATTAATGTTTTGGTTAAATCAAATATTATATATTAAATGAAGTACCCAATAATGTGTATCACAGTTTATCTTTAACCTCAAGCTCTTAGTTCTATATTTACCAACTGGTTGTGTGACACTAGAAAAGTCCTTTCACCTTTCAGGGATTGATTTTAGTCTTTAAAAAGAATGTTTTATAAAGGATAATATCTATATATATTTAAACTTTGTATTTATATGAACTGAAAATTTACATAACTATGTTTCTGATATATTAAAAATTAAGAGGTAGGAATAGGAGATGAGAGAAAGTAAATCTAAAAGATGAATTTTAAGTCTACCAGCCAATTCTGCTCCACAAAAAAAAAAAGGAAAGTCATATCAGGGGAACCCAAATTCACGGGAAAATAGACAGTCTACATGAGCACAAAATAAATATTTTAACAGAATTCACAAACACAACAAATCATAAAACATTCCTGTTTGAACAAACTGTGCTCTAGTACAGCCCTTAAGAGGTCAGATATGAAAGGAACAAATGAAAATACTAGCATGTTTCTTCGCTGAAGCCTAAATGTTGGTTTATTATGCAAATAATTTGCTCTTTGATTTACATGTCTGGACTGTTGTGGTTAACTTTAGACCTTAAAATACACACACATACATACTCCCACGTGCATACACATACACACTGACCATCTTGGTTCCTTGAAATCTTTGTCAGTTTTCTTATTTCATTCTAGCTTGTTTTCCAAATTCAAGGGGAGAAGTTCTGCACAGTATTTGCAAATAGCAAGCATGACACTTGAGTTGAAATTCAGACCTTGCAATGAACTGGCCTATAAAGATGAGGTCAGTGACAAATAGTAACACCTGACAAAAAGTATCATTTTGATTACAGCTAATGGAAAGCTTTTCTTCCTTCAGAACTTCCAGGGTCTCTAAACACTGCCTTGCAATTTTAAATGGATGAGAAAGAGAAATCCATCAAGCCCAAATGGTACAGTGATAACTATGAATATGTAATTTATGGATAATCTATTGGAGGTATTTTCCAGGAGAGCCAAAGATCAAGTATGGTACATACTGGTAGTATAAACACCATATGAGTTACTACAAAATAATAGGCTCATAAAATCACTCACAATAATAATAGTGAGTTTAAAGCCAATTTGAAGCAGTAGGCTCTGAGCTTCGAAGTGAATCTCAGCATTTAACGGTGGATTTCTACTCTATTCCTAGACAACTACTGATTTCAGAATCAAACATCAAAAGGCTTTGGTAATGTGAAATGTACCCCTTACACCTTTTTTTTTTTTTTTTGTCTTTAGGTAAGTATTTTGTGGAGTAATGAGCAAACCATTTTTAAAGATTTCTTCAGTACAAATTTCAAGGGGAAAGTCTAAGCATATCTATTATTTTTCAATAAGGATAAACTCCCATTAGTAATATCTATGTAATCATTCCCTCTGTCAAAGAATGGGATTGAGGTTATGAAGAAGTATAGTAAATGCCCCATGCTTTAAAGGCTCCATAATTCTAAAATATTCACAATGTAATAGAATATACAAATATCCTATTATTATGGAATAATAATGTATGGCTTATCCTACTGTGAAAAGTAGCATGAAATTTTCCAAAGTAAGATTAAATCAGGATTCAATTAACTTTTCTCCCATGGGATTGTTGAAGCCCAATCATATCAGATGACTTAGCAGAGATTCTAGGGTCCACACAGCACGGATGCCCTTCTCCCTTACTTGGAACAGTATTGGTCCTTTTTCAGACTATGTGAATATCCATCCATTGGCCCTTACTCTAAAGAAATTATACTGGAGAAATCTTTTTTTTTTTTTAAGATTTTATTCATTTATTCATGAGAGACACAGAGAGAGAGATAGAGAGGCAGAGACACAGGCAGAGGGAAAAGCAGGCTCCATGCAAGGAGCCCGACGTGGGACTCGATCCCAGGACTCCAGGATCATGCCCTGGGCCGAAGGCAGGCGCCAAACCTCTGAGCCACCCAGGGATCTCTGTATACTGAAGAAATCTTAATTAATTAGTCATCTAGGAACCCCAGCAATGATACTCTCTTGTTTTTCCCCCTGTGTTATTAACACTCAGAAAAATCTCTCTAATACACTAAATTGTGGATAGAGAATAAGGCTTTCTAGCTAATCAAAGAGCTGTTTTATTGATTCACACATTCTTTCTTTTATAAAATTATATTAAGCACCTGCTATGTACAAGACAGTTCATTTTTATGTCCTGTTAGTTTATTGCTCTTGAAACTTTCAAAGTTCAATAGAAGGTATCCATTCATTCATTCATCCTTTCATTCATTTGGTATATTTCCTGACCTCCTATATTCCAATCAGTGTTGTAAATACTAGAGACACAGACATGAAGGAAATTGTCAAAAGTCTCTACTCCCACGGGGCTCACATGCTCTTCATGGAGAGACTAAAAATTAAATAAATGTCACAAATTAAACAATGTGATGTAAGATTGATAGGAATCAAGAAGACAAATAGAGCGGACTGAATCAATAGTAAGTGGCTGAGGTGCTATTTCAGATAAAGTGGTCTGAGAAGGCCTTTTAGAGTTATTTACAGAGACAACTGAACAATATATTGGAAGAGAGCTTCGAGGCACAGGGAGGAAACAAGCATCTTGGGCCTGAGGTGGGGATAGACTTGGCCTATTTCCTGAACAGCAAGTAGACTAGTGCAGTTAAAGTGGAATGAGGGTAAGTGGGAAGTTTATAAAATTGATCAAAGGTAGGAAGGGAAAAAAAAAAACGGTAGGAAGGATATGCTAAAGGTTCGGGGACTCTATTCAAGGTGAGATTGGAAGAAGATACAAACCAGGTACTGCATCTCCATTCCACAGTTGTTTAATGCCATAAGGGGTAAAAATAAGTTAATACAGAAAATAAAAAGAAAGATGTCTGACTTTACTAAGAGTGCAGATGTGTCGAAGGAGATTGGGGAGGGTCAAGAACCTATAACCCAGAGGAAACTATGATCACATTGTGTTGCTGGTAAATACAAAACCTTTGTGATCTAGCGGTCACCACACATGCTTTCTCAGCTATTAAACAATGTGATGCATGTATTTTTTTAAAGATGTATTTATTTGAGAGACACAGTGTGCGTGAGTGGAGGGAGGGGCAGAGGGAGTGGGAGAGAGAGAATGTTCAAGCAAACTCCATGCTGAACAAGGAGGCTTGAAGAGTTTGATCCTATGACCCTCAGATCATGACCTGAGCTGAAACCAGGAATCAGACCCTTAACCGGTTAAACCCCCCAGGCGCCCTTGCACGTATTCTCACTGTAAATTATGACCATGACTTGAGACAGATGAAGTTCAGGATGCCTTCAGATCACTTGACTAGAAAAGCAGAGAGGAGAACCCAGTCCACTGCAGACTGGATGGAAAAAAGTCTTCAAGAACACTGGACAGAGGACAGGAACCGTGAAAGCCCGTAGTAACCCTGTGGGCTTTACACTTACATACCTTTCATCGCCCAAGGTGGCAATGTTTTCTGCTTTGATTCTCCGATATTTTTAATCCAGAAGCACTTCTCCCTTGAACAGAAGGGTAGAAACGACTCTGTCTCTGTTAAGATTTATACGGCAGAGGTTCCTATTTCCTTGTCTCTCTTGGAGTAGTCAGCCCACTTTGAGGAGTACTTTCCAATTTCTCTACTGTTTCTCAGAATCACATTTAGTTTCCAAATTAGATTTTATTTTGTAAATGCCTTCCATTTCCCATTGATTTCTTGAGCTTTCTGGTCTGCCCTTTGTGAAGGAAAAAGGGGAGATTATAGTTTTTCCTTCAGGTTAATGCCACTCAGCTGAACGAGTCAGTGGCGACTATGACCATGTTTTATTTTTTTATTATTATTTTTTAATAATAAATTTATTTTTTATTGGTGTTCAATTTGCCAACATACAGAATAACACCCAGTGCTCATCCCGTCAAGTGCCCCCCTCAGTGCCCACCACCCATTCATAAAGCAGAACTTCAAGTGTTCAGGTACAGAAATGAATGGAGTGCTTACTAAAAATCTAACTACTGAATAATCAGACCTGTTTTATATTCCAGCAAATCTGAAGGATTGTTCTCAGGGGAAATCCACATAAATGGTTTTCTACATCTTGCTTTGAGTTACCTTCCACCCAGAAATATTTTTCCTTATTTTCCTTCTTGGAAATTTGCATTCAAAAGGGTCTAATAACTGTTTCTCCCTTATCTGCGTTGCTATCCACACGTTTGAAATACAATCCGAATGTAAACCCAGCTGACCCTAGTAAAAGCAAAGTCTTGGTAGTTGCTCTGCTGAGAGCAAAGAAGCAACTGACTGAGGTTTTAATGACAAAAGCAAAGGCAAAGGACTCTCCCTTGGGTCAGTTTCATCAAAATGGGTGGGCGAGAGTCAGCCCTCTCCAGGCCAAGAAAGGGAAAGGCAAAGCAGAAAACGATGAACGGGGTTGTGCACTGAGCTGGATAGCTTCAAGTTGGGTGTGAACAGCCATCCTAGTATCAGTTCAATGATGGCTTCTTTGTCATGCACCTTTGGGCCAAAGGGACACATTCTGGAAGAGAAAGAATGAATAGATAATAGGAAAAAATTACGTACTTGCGAACAGGACTGTTTTCCCTGGAAAATCTCTACAAGTACAGTGATCCATCGCGCGCTCTGAGGGAGGGAGAAGGCAAGTCATTGCTGAGCTCTTACTTTGTATCGTGTTCTTTATGAGGATAATTTCATTTTTTCTTCACAAATCACTGTGAATTAATCTCAGTTTTGAGATGAAGAAATCGAGGCTCAGATAGTTAGGTGGCATTTGAACTACATGGCTCGAAAGGCCAAGTCTTGCTCCCTGGGCCACTGCCCACCTGACTCTGGACCGTCTGGGTTCCGAGTACCAAAAGAAGTACAGGATTCTGTACTTTTAATAAGCTTTTCGGGTGAGTCTTCTAATCAATGATCTCTGTCAATCACAGCAACAGGCCGTGCTGCCTCTCAGAGAGTGAACATCTCACCCCAGTGTGCTGAGAGCAAGCAAGCAAGCAAACACCTCGTCGTAGACAATGCATCAAGGATACCATCCAGTGAATAAAATAAGTTATTTTTCTGAATTGTCAGAAATATTTTTTTCAAATCTACAGGGCAAGGCAATGCATAAGTATGTGATTGCAAAGAGAAATAATAAGTAAGATGACTCTAGGCTAGTGATGGAGCCATACAGGGATGTACCTTACAGGGTCAGAGCAAACAGAACAGACATTTAAGGTTTCCAATGGAAAATATCTCCTTGGCTAAGAGAGGAAAGAGGGAAAGAGATAAAGTGAGTTGCTGATGAGTAGTGAAAGACATTAATCCCCTCCCCTCCATACTGGTGTCAGTGACTTCTTAAAGGTGGAAGTAAGAGGATCACCATGCTGTGAAACCCAAAGAAATAGAGCTGATGCCTCTGTGGAAGAGAGATATCCAATACCCTGGGGTGAGGCTGACTTTTATCATATGTGATGGAGTCCTTCAGAGTGCTGGGAGGCTGAACATAGAAGCAAATAGAACTCCAAGGCCTCGCATGCCCATTCAAGAAAATAAATAAAACTTAAGGGGTTGCAAGGGATGTCAATGGATTATGCATTTTAACCTAGGAAGCTTTAGTGTTTGTATGCAATCATCATACTTTAAGGATGGTTATGTGGTATTTTCTTCCATTGTAATTCTGTTAGACATCTGTGGAGAGGAGCTTTTGCTATTTTCCAGCTATTTCTGGGAGTATGCAGAAAAGGGAAATGTCCCATCCCTCTCTTTACAGATCCCACTCATCTTTTCAATAAACTGTCCATCAGATTCTCTCCAGCCAAGACCGTAGCCAGCAGAACCTTATCACGGGGGCTTCTGTAGCTCCAGGTCAATTGGGCAGGAGCAGACAGGGACTGACAATAACACCAAAGTCATGACCCTGAAAATATTTATGAAGTAGTTCCCAACCTTGGCTGTGATTACTATCACAGAGAGAAGTTTTTGTTTTTTTTTTTTTTTAATCTAATACCCAAGTGCCACCCCAGACTAATTAATTAGTTCATAATCTGTGAGAGTGAGGTCCAAGTGTTAGTACTTTTGAAAGCACACAAGGTAATCCCAATAAACAGCCAGTGTTGAAGGCCACTAGTCTGAGATTTTGCCCATTCTCTCAGAGTTTAAAGGTTTTACCAACATCTTATAATGTGGAAGATGGAAGTTAATAAATGTTAGTCTTGTAAATATATAGTTAGTTGTTATGTATTTGCTTTGAAAAGCAGAATGTATTCATGCATATCATTCTTTTATTTCTAAATCAATCTTTATTTCATGTACTGACTTAAATATGTTAAAGGATTTCCTACATTATCCAAGAAAAAAAATGCATTAATATTCAACGACCTCAGCTTTTGACCATACACTCATGAATAGGTTTTGATTTTCAAAGGTAGCAGCTATGGAACTAGTATCTAAACAGAATACCTCTCCTATTTAGCTGATGCAGTGTTATAAAAATTGAAAGAAAATAAAAATAAATATTAAAAACTTCTTAATGGTAATAATCATTAAGTCAGTCCCAAATTCTGGATCAGTCATTGTCCTTTCTCTGTAATGTCACAGGAAGAGGGACTCTTTTCACTGTACTCTTTTAAAGCATCTGGTTTATTAGAAAGCTAAATTTTTTTCTCTCCTTCTCCCTCTACTATAGTCCTTGTTTGGTTTTTTGTTGTTGTTGTTGTTGTGGTTAGTGTTTAGGATAGATGACTATTGTGAGGAGGCCTGATAAAGGGAGACATGGGATCAATAGAAGCTATCCTGTCCAACAGAAATTCAGCTTATTAGTTACTCTGGGCATCTTGATATTCAAATTTCTCATTCCCAAGGTAAGGAAAATGTTAGATTGAAGGCTTTAAGGCTCTTCTGCATCACATATGTTGTCGAGAAAAGAAATCTGGATTAGGAGCCAGGGCCTAGGGTCAGGAAGCATAACTCTTGAGTTAACAATTTGTACTATCTTGCACAAATCACTTGCATGAATTAACTAGCTTTTCTGACAATTTTTTCATCTGTCCACTAAGGGGCTTGTACAACACTGAAGGGCCTAGTCCCTTCTAACTTGAACTTCTTACGGCATAATTTTCGCTCTGTGACCTATGGAAATAATTTCATTTTGAGGAGTTTGATGGCAATTCATTTCATTTGTTATAAATCAAATGTAGGGTGAATAAACAAGTTATGGAGGGTTCCCAGAAGAGACTGGAAAACATTTCTTTCCTGTAACTGTGCTGTTTATAACTGCAGGTTACACAAATTTCCATATTATTTCAGTTGCAGAAGCTCTACTCAACATTGATTTAAAGCATTCAGATTATGTTAAATATGTATGTTCTATGAAATAACATTATACGTACATATAATTAAACATTGTGGTGTGTGTTTTAGACAAATGGTGTTGTCTCAATTAAAGAAAGAAAGAAAGAAAGAAAGAAAGAAAGAAAGAAAGAAAGAAAGAAAGAGTGGGGGGAGGTTGAGGAGGGGCTAGTTCTAAAACCAAACAAAACCTCAAACACCAAAAGCTACATAAATCAAAGCTTAAAATCTGACTGGTAACAGCAGGACCAGATCCATGAGTATAAACTGACAGAGGTGTGTTTTCCAAAGCTACTCAATCCACTTGTATACACAAAGCTTGAATTTATTGGACTTTGCAGCAATGACCATTTGCTTCTATGGCTCAAGCTTTGTTTCCTTGAGGGTTTCCCAATCCGTCTCCCTCTTGAGCAAACTCATGAGATGTGTCCTTTTAATCTAAACCACTTGCATTCCTCTTAGTCTTTCTCCTTTTAAGGTAAAATGGATTTTAATTCATGTTAATGCCAATGAAATTTAGCATAGTCTGATTCTAAGGCATGCAATTTCTTTCCATATAACTCTTATGGAATAATGATCTCTATATACTTGAAAGACAGGATAGGGACAGGGACGCCTGGATGGCTTAGAGGTTGAGCATCTGCCTTTGCCTTAGGGCCTGATCCTTGAGTCCCATGATCTAGTCCTGTGTTGGGCCACCTGCGGGGAGCCTGCTTCTCCCTCTGCCTGTGTCTTTGCACCCCACCCCCTCTCTGTGCTTCTCATGAATAAAAAAATACAATTAAGAAAGAAAGAAGAAGAAGAAAGAAAGAAAGAAAGAAAGAAAGAAAGAAAGAAAGAAAGAAAGAAAGAAAGACAGGGTAAGCAGACTTAAAGATTCTTTGGAAGGTCATCTAAGTCATATTCCTACCTTCACACACATGTACTCTTGAACAGAGAAGCGAGCTTCTCAAAGCTGTCTTCTATTTACTTCACTGAAACAATCTAATTTCATGTGAACCAATCATTTTAACAGGATGTTCCTATTTACTTATTCATAGCACCTAAATTATGGTCAGAGACATTGGTCAGAGACCATATAGAATGACAGGCCTGGGTTGGAAGCAAACTTCCTCACTGCTGTCACTTTGACCCATATTATACATGGGGGACTTAGGCTGACAAGTGTTCACATTTTCTGATATGCACATTTTCCCAGAGACAATCTGTACACTCTGTGAATGTTAAACTGATGTTGCACATAACTGGGTAGCTCAGAAGTGTCAGCTTTGTATATTGTTTTTATGCTCCAGGTCACAGTCCTTGCAAGGGCCTCTACTTGCAGCTACCAGATGAAATGACAGTCCTTCCCACACAGTACTTTTTGGTACATATGGTGAAGTATGTGATTTTTTCCCTATATTTTAGGCTATATCAGTGAGGATTCTGCTATCTCCAACCTATTCGGACACAGAAACAAAAGGATGCTGATTTTCAACATTTTCATCTAGGGCTACGACAGAAAATGAAAGGCCTTGGAATCTCTTCTTCCTCAATGTATGAATCCAGCCCTTCTTCAAACATTCGAATTGGAAAAGAATTGGAACTCCTCTGAAATAAAATACATATGTGAGAAAAGTATATATGAAAAATATCAAGTCTTTTAGCCTGCCTTTTATCAGACCTCTTATTTGTATTATAAGACTATCCATTAACCCAGGAAAAATTTCAAACTATTTATCAGCATCACAGATAAAAGTCAACTAGTTTATCTTTTGTTCCTACTTAAGAAACTTACCAAAATAATTTGTGCTTGTGGTTGGTTGTATCCAAGAGTTGAAAGAATGTATATGTGAATATGTATATGTATATGTATGTGTGTGTGTGTGTGTGTGTGTGTGTGTATGATGACTAAGATTTCTTTGTATTTTAGGGTGGACCTCTGCTAATTTTATTCTTCTCTTATCTTTATTGTAAAAGTAATAATCTTTTTTACAATAATCTTTATTGAAAAAAAATATATATGATATTGGGCCTACTCTGATGGCAAAGGGCTTTTAACTATTGCTATAGCTTTATCTGAAGTCAAAGGAGGAATTTAGCTCTGAGCATGTCCTATATTTTGTTTTACTTAAACCATTTCTCTCCTTGGCATATTGTTTGTTATATATTGCCATGCCGAAATATCTCTTAATCTTCAAGACTCAGTGAAATAGTTCCTTCTTCCATAGAACAAGCTGTTCTTCCTAGAAAATCCTGTAACTCTTTATCTGACTTCTTTTTATATTACCTCTTGCTTTTGGTTCTGTCTTGGTCCATGTGCTTATGTCTATAAAAAAAAAAAATTCCTTGAGGGTCGCCTGGGTGGCTCAGTGGCTGAGCGTCTGCCTTTGCCTTGGGCCATGATCCCGAGGTGCCAGGATAGAGTCCCACATCTTATTCCCCACAGGGAGCCTGCTTCTCCCTCTGCCTGTGTCTCTGCCTCTCTCTCTCTCTCTCTCTCTCTCTCTATGTCTCTCATGAATAAATAAATAAAATCTTAAAAAAATAAAAAGCTCCTTGACATGATGATGATGATGATCATCTGTATTCATCTGTCTCTCTCTCTCTCTTTTTTATATTTTACACAATGCTTAGCACAATACTTTGAATGGTGTAGATATTTAATGTGTATCTTTAGTGAAAACAACTTATTGCACTTCTTAGCATTCTGTTTCCAACCTAAATGAGGGAAACAGTTTGCTCTTTAAGGTTTTACATCCTGCTCCGGCCTCAGGTTCTGAACTTAAAAGCTGGCTCCTTTTGAATTGAGAATCACTTAGTTTTACTCGCTGTCTTCCTCGAAATCCTGAACTACTTTGAAAGTTCCCTGGGATTCCATCAGATGTGCAAGGACAGGAGAATCTTATAGCCAGCCTTCACAGGTATTTCTACAAATTAAGTCTACGGTCTTCTGAGCTATGTCAGGTAACAGAGGATCATTCACAGACTAACTGGTGAAATTATAACTAGGATTTCCACTTACATAAAAATAGACTCCCCTCTAAAAATAAAATGCCCAGAATATCCGTAGAGTTAAGAATACAGGTGGCTTCCTTTATTCCTCATAGAAATCTTTCCTGTGGTCACTGATTTCAGCAGGGCCTGTTGAGTAAGTTGCCACCAGGCTCTCAGAAGCAGATGTTTATTGTATTTTTTCAATAAAGATTATTGTAAAAAAAGATTATTACTTTTACAGTAAAGATAAGAGAAGAATAAAATTAGCAGAGGTCCACCCTAAAATGTAAAGAAATGTTAGTTATTCCACATAGTCATCTTGGCCACTTGAAAGTTTGGTCCTGACCTATCACAGTTTTCATTTGATTTTTGCTGAAACCTCCATTGCTCTGAAATTGTGCAGATGTGTCTAAGATAATAAGCAAACTCTAAATACGATAAGAGAAACAATTGATACTAAATTGACTAAATTTGGGGAGTTTTTCACTAATATGAAAAATGGCAAAACAAATGCTATACTGGATTAAAACATTTGCTACACTTATAATTTAGAGTCATAATCTTCCTTATAAAGAGTTTCTACAGATTGACAAGAAAAAATATTTTAAAATTAACACAATATCAATAGGCAATTAGTTGAAAAATGTTACAAATAGTCAATACATATTATTAAGAGAACCCAGTTTTATAATAAAATAAATTGACTGTTTTAAAAACTCCTATCCAACTATCAAATTAAAATGCTGTAAAGTTTGAAAATATCTAGAGTTGTTGTAGTTTTGGTTACCTTTAATTAACAATAAATTTTACAATCGAATTGTCTTTTGACTCAGGATTTCTACTTCTGGGAATTTATCATAAAAACACCCCACAATACAAACACATTTATAAAAATTCATTATAATATTATGTGTAATAATATAAATCTTGGAAGAACTCAGGAGTTTACTAATGGAGAGGATTAAAATAATTCATTACATATGCATATTGGTACCTGATTATGATATGAGAATATATGGATATCTTAAGTTTAAGAACTAAACTAAAGAAATTCAATGTATTGATATGTGAAGAAAGTATGTTAAGGAATAACATGGATTGTATGATCTTTTATATAAAAATCTGGAAATTATTAATATCTATAAAAAAAGAAAAGGAATATGCAGAAGCCTTTTGAAATACAATCTTCTCATGAGGTAGAATTATTGAAGATACTGAATTCTAGAATATATTCCTCTGTTGCTTGACTTTGGCACATGTTTATGTTACTTGTTTCACTCTGAAAATGTATTTGTTCAAAGAATTTAAATAACATCTATCTAACAAAGTACTGCTAATGTTCAAATCAGTACTAATAATAAGAAAAATTTAATTGAAAACTAACTTTATGTGTATTTGATGAATACTAGTAATTTAACTCATACTTTTCAGGGCATTAATCCCTGCAAGATACTCAACAATACTATTAAAAATTCAACAGAACAATTACTATTTATAATTTTAACATTAATACCTTTCTTTAAAAATCAATATGGTATAGTTAAACTCTCTTCTTATAAAATTATTGACGATCTCTTCTGATAAAATCATGAAAGATTATTTCTCCTACTAGGTGTGAAGCGAACCTAGAAATGCACTGTAGCCTAAGATTAACTCCCATGTCCCAGAAAAATGATTAAAATAATTATTAACAAAGAAAGAACCCATGGAAAGGCCAATGTAACCGATTTTCAAATCTTTTAGCATGGTTGCTCTCTTTTGGGATTCAGCATATTTTAATCACATTTTACTCTAAATAGTAAGAAAAAATAGAATTTAAAACAGATCTGTCCTTTTAAAAAAATCAAATATTTTTATTTCACCCTCCCTAAAATTGCATTGCCACCAGTAGCTGAGAAATCAGTTGTTGACTGTTAAGTGGGCAGAGGTTATTGTGGTTCTTTGGTAGGCATAGATTCATTGTGCAATGAATATCCTCTCTAGAATTTGTGAGTAACACATCATTCTACTTTTTTTTTCAGCCAGACATTAAATATAATAAAATACGTTTTGACTGATCTTTTGGCTCAAAGGGATTTTTATAAGTCTCAAAACATATTTAAATACATATAAAATGCAACACAGTATCCTGACTTCCATATAATTCCATACCTTACAAAAATAATTTGATATTTTAATGAAAATAAATATGCCAGAGATGATAATGCTTTTATACTCCATAGAGAAAAAATACCTTTCGTATATTTAATACTGTTTAGCCACAACATAACTAGTGATTCTCACTTGACAAATACTGTCTCCGAGACAATATAAATATAAAGAGGAATACATTCTCTACTGGATAGCATTAACCTTTACTCAATCATTAAACAATGAGAAATATTGGACTGTTTTTGTTATGGATTAAGAAAATGCTTTTGGATACAGATAAACATTTGTCCCTGCTGGAATCTCCTTCAGCAGTAATGCATCATTATGCCTGACCAGCCCTAGAAACCTTGGAAAGACAAAATATGTACATGTTGGTTGTTAAGCATATGTGATGTGTTTTGCTTTGTCACCTGGCAACCAAAAGATTTTTGAACTTTGCCAAAATCCAAACTTTTGAGACTCTTAAGCTGCTTAATTTTTATATTCATAGAATGTAACCCAAGGTATATTTTTGTTTGGAAAGCTGCTTGACTTCTTGAGTTTTGATAGATTTTGTTTAACTTAGGTTGTTTAACTTTATTGTTAGGCATGACAACTTCGATTCAGATCAGAGTCCATGCGAGTTATTCAGACCTACATGGATGGTTGATGAATCTTAGAAATCTCACAGATTTCAGGTCTTTATTATGACTTGATTTAACTGGGAGAGAAGGGAATTGGAGGATGAGTATCTCAATCTTGCTCAGATGTTATTTAAAGTAGCCTTGAGACTTCAGAAAATCATGGAATATCTCTGGTCCCAGTTTCTTCATTCGTAAATTAAGAAGGCTCACTGAAAAGTTCAGAGTCTTGAATATATATTCCCTTTTTCAAGTGGGAGGAGATGTAGAAGATTTTCAGTCTAATGACACATGAGCACATAGGCCTTTTATTCTTACGCAGCCAAATCTTCTTTTGTTTTTAAAGATTTATTTATTTGAGAGAAAGAGAGAGAACAAGGGGCGGGGCAGAGACAGAGAGAGTCTTAAGCAGACTCTGCCCCAGAGCAGGGCTCCATGCAGGGCTCCACGTGGGGCTCCATCCTACTACCCTGATTTTATGACCTGAACAGAAACCAAGAGGTGGTTGCTCAATTGTGCCACACAAGTGCCCCGTATTCTTATTGAGTCAATTCTTGACCCCCATATTCCATCCTCAAACCCTCCAGCATGCTCCAATGTATACCTACTATTTCTAAGATATAAATCTGGCTAAAAATGCATTAGAAGTGTCATAAGCTTTTAAGAAGTGTTTTATATTCACTATTGCTGTGCACCATCAAAGATACTGAATTATTTTTCTTTTCTTCTTTTTTAAAATCCCCCTTCCCTTCTTACATTTCCAATATGAGCCAGGGATAAGCCATGTGACTCCAGTTTAATTTGGTTACCTGGATTTTTAAAAACAGTGGGCTGTCCTGGAAAACTGAACTAAACTGTGGAATTGATTGACTGCAATTGGCAAATCTTCTATAGACGCTATCTTTATAAAGCAACTAAATTGCATTCTCAAATGATACATCAAATAAGGATGAATAGTTTCACTATCTTTAACATTTGTTTGAGTGATGTTGTATCACTAACTGTGACATTCAAAGGATAGAGGGCCTATAAGTAAATATTTGTCAGTGGAGACGGTCAGCCGATGGCAAAATAGACACCAGAGCGCTACATAATTTGTGTCTGTTCAGAGAAAGACTATTCAGATTTTTATTATCCTAATGATAAAAAAATTGCTCTTGCTACTTGTTCCAGTAAAACAGAGAAGTATTCTCAAATGCTAAAACAATGGTAGCTCCTTTGGTGAGTGATGCACCACTTAGTAATAATGTAGTACATTTTGAACAGATCTGTAGTTTTTCAATGACAAACATCAAATAGAAAGAAAAAGGTTATGTCACCTTCACCCTCACAGTACTGTCATTTATATGCTATCAGCTCATTAAATTCACATTAGGATACTCCATGGGACTTGAGTTGCTATTAGTGCACCTAAAATGGCATAACAAAATCTCAGTTCACTTTAAGAGAGATGGCATTGCGACATTTTGTATTTCATCACTGAATTATTACAGTCTCAGATGCATTCTGCTGTGATGGTAATGGAAGGAGGAGTACAAGAGAGGAAAGCTGTCCATTTGTTGTTCCCCAGGGAGAGAAAAAGCAAAGTTTGATTAAAAAAAAATTTAAGGAAGTGAAAGTAAAGCATTAACAATTTAACCTCTGGATCAAGGCTGAAAATACATGAGTGAAGGCAAATGTTACATTCTGAGATAGGCTCTGAGGGGCTAAAGGTAAGTGAATGTGTTGCACGCCTCAGAAGTTTGGCTGGTTAGCTGGTTTATGTTGACAGGTGGATGGCCTCCTGGACTCCACATTACCTTTAACAAGTGCTCACTGGTAGCACAGCACTGTCCTTTCCTATTCTGTCCTCACCAGGTACATCCTTGTGAAAAAATGCGGGTAGCTTCTCCTAAGTAAATGATCCTGTGACAAATATTGTGAATATTGATAGTACTGTCATGATAACAGAAGCTTTTCATGATGACAAACAAAAGCTTATTGTCTCCTATTCTGACATACGTGTTTCTAGCCAAGATTTTATGAAACAATTTTAGCACCACTTACAATGATCAAATTATGCATTTGTCAAGAGTATAGTCACCAGGGGAAGAAGCCTGGCCTAGCAATGGTTTACATATGATTCCAGGATTGATGTTGTCTTTGAAAACCAGTGCACATAGGAGAATTTTATTTTATATTCAACCGACAAAGAAAAGCAGAGTGTATGCCTCATGTAGTGTGCTCACGTATAGAAAGAGAGAAATAAACGTGTTCATCATGAGATGAAATCATGTAATAGCACGAACATCCTCTTTTCTCAAGAACATGTCTTAATGATAGGATTAGAATTTGAATAGAAAAAAAAAATGCTTAATTTTAAATCCTTATGTTGTCTTGGATGTTTAGAAGTAATCACCACAATATTTCATGGCTGAGAGTTTATATTATACCACTAATTTTTATATCCCTATATCACTATAATTTTTCAATTATATCACATTTATATCCCTATATTATTTATAGTTGTGTAGGCATTTTAGATTTCATGAGTATTGCTTTTCTTGCATACTCATTGTCATAAAATAAAAGAGAACCCATCAACTGTGTGGAAATATGAATACCTACCTGTTGCCTGTTAGGAGAATTGGGTTGTAGCTGGAGCTCTGCTGTGGTTGGCAACTTTGATCCCTTGAAGTGTAAGTTTTCTCACCCAAAAAAATGAAGGGTCAGAACAAAACAATCATTCAGATTCTCTACAATTCTCAGTATCTCTGCTATAAAAAAAAGAAAATAAAAAACAAAAAACAACAACAACAACAAAAACAGGGTGTTAGAAAAAGCGATCCAACAGGAGTCTGAGATATTGATCTTTGCATGACTATTAACAAGCTGAGAGACCTAAATTGACCATTTATTTGCTCCAGGACTTAGTTTGCCTTCCTGTAAAATAAGACAAAACAATTTCTGATCTCTAAAACATCCTGAGATCTAAAGTTGTATGGCTTTTTATTCTCCAGTCCCTTCCTAGCCCTATCAAATTTTACCTGGTGACATTGGACGAAGCACTAAATCACACAGAGTATCCATCATTCTTTGTGGAAATTATATCTAATATACCAATCTATTCCCAAGAGTTTAGAAAATGTTACTTGGTATGACCCTGAGTGAACAGCTTCAGTGAAGTCCACTAGACACAAACTCATGAGGCATCAAGGTTGAGTTTTGCCCCATTAATGCCACAATCTCCCACAACTTTTTCGCCTTTTCACCTCAGCCCAGTTCAATCATCTAGTTATATGACATCACAGCCATCTGACTTCACAGCCATCCTGATAAAATAAGGAAAATGAGACCCACACAGGATAAATGACTCATCCAAGGTGATATAGCAAAGAGCTAGAATAGCGATAGAGTCATGCAGAGCTTGTCTAGTCACTGTCCTGTCCCGTTAGAGATCTTTCCTATACGTGGTTGATGGCAGAGTGGATTCTTTGAGGGAGATTTGCATTCAACAAAATGAAATTGTTATTGCAAAATGATAAGACATTGATGGGATAGGAAGAATCAACTGGCACCAGCAGAGAATTTTTCAAGGAGAACCAACTCATTTTGGGTACCCTC
The DNA here is from genome assembly GCF_048418805.1 of Vulpes vulpes. Lineage (NCBI taxonomy): Eukaryota > Metazoa > Chordata > Mammalia > Carnivora > Canidae > Vulpes > Vulpes vulpes. The sequence goes on along the minus strand of NC_132784.1, from coordinate 27,842,945 downwards.
TGAAATGAATAAGTAATACATTTTTTATTATTTATTTATTTATTTATTTATTCATTTATTTATTTATTTTGCTCAACTTGAGAAGTTCTCATTCATATTCAATATATCCCAGTACACTTGGAATGGCTTTCTGAATCTTCTTTGTCTTTATGTCCCTTGCAAAGCCTGGGCTTAAGGTGCAGACCTTATAAACGTGTCCTCTACTGAATCATTGAGTCTGATCATTTTTGAAATAAGCTGTATTTGTAGTCATATACCCCTTCATGTGTCCTTTTTCTCTTCTTAAACCGTGTGTGTGTGTGTGTGTGTGTGCGTAATATCTCCACACCAAGCAGCAACAGAAAGTGTTATGTAGTCTGTACTTTCATATTATGCTTCTAAAATACAAAGTGCCCCAAAGTGTATGAATATGGTCATAAATGTCACCTCGTGAAGCTGACATCACTCAACATAAAACAAATGAGATTAGCCATTTGTAGCAGTAATCTTTCCGAAGAGGCTATTTTACATGTCTTGATGATAAGATAAATGGATTTCCTAAAATTCAGCAAAGAGCCTTATGGAACTTTCCCTGAACCCAACAAGGAACACAGCAATCAGGAATGTAAGTAATGAAAAACAAACTGGAAAGTAACTAATTGTGTGAAATACATAACATAAAAATAGGTTATTACAGAGTCTTTTATTAAATGATAAGGGATTTTGTTTTGTTTTGTTTTGTTCTCTAAAACAGTAAATACTGAAATTGGTCAGTGCTTACTCAGCAATGACTCAGAAAGAGGGTGGTTGATTTGTTTTTTTTCTTAGCTTCTTGGCAGGTACAAATCCGAAATGCAGAAGGATTCATCAGTCTACCACTAATTGAACACAGCATTCCCCCAATATCTTCCAATTGCCTTTGTTTCACCTCTTGATTTACTACAAAAAAACTATCTGATCTTACTGTGATTTCCCAAGAAGACTTTTTTACTGGGAAGGAGCATGTACTTTCCAGCTGATGCAAGTATTCTGTTACATAGAGCAGTGCGTTGTTCCGTGTAAGTGAATAAATTGGCATTCTGGTTTATAAATCTGTTTCCTGTAAGCTTATTTACCATTAATGAGTCCTCTAGAGTCTGACCATCCCTGGGAAAACTGATAAAATAGCGTTCCTGACTAGGCAAAGCCAAGGCCCACACCCTGGGTCTGAAGTAACTCCAGCAAATACTATTTATATGCCATGGGTTTCTGCCGGAAACAGCAATTCAGCCAGCCTTACTCTTTACTGGTAATTACAAATTAGAAAAACTCTTAGGAAAAACTCTTAAGAAGAGGACTTCACTTTTGGAGATCCACAATGTATTTTATATAATAATGGATTATAAAAGGTGCGTCTGATGAGCATTGTAAAAACCACTGTTTCTCAATCCCCTAATTTTTTTCATTGTGACCCATGTTAAACTTTCTGGGAATATATAATGGAAAACTCTGTTTTGGGGATAATACAGTTCTAGTGGTCCTAAAGAATACTCAGCAGTGTAGCTTTTCGTCAGGAATTTCTACCTCATTTGCATCAAGATAAAAAGGAAAATTTATCAGCATACAAACCCCAATAATGATACTATCTGACATTATAAAAATAAAGCTAGTTTCAGGTGGAAGCTGAGGAGATCTGCATTGGATCTTCACTAGTATTTGGCAGTGTCTTCACCTGATATTTTGTTAGCTTCCTTTTTTGTAAGAGGGTTTCTTCTCAACAAAGAACGCAGAATATAGTATTTAAGGTAGCTGTAGGACATCAGCCAGGATGGTTCTGTCACAAAACTTGATTAGACTTAAAAATATGCAGAATCAGTCAAATCCTACTGTGTTGGGATCAAAGAGAGTATCTATCTAATAAATATCACCTCTCTTCCTTATCATAGTTCTGAAAATAATTAATTTTCAGAAAATTTCAGAAATAAAAGAGCAACAGATGAAACCCAATGATCACTTTATTTACTGACCAGATGGGAGTCCCTTGATTAGAATGACAGCCACTTGGACCCACCAACTGAAGCTTTGAATTTAGGTTGAATGACTTGAATGACCCACTGGGGCCCTAGCAGATTGGACTGGACAGGTGGCTAAAAGGCAGCCACTGGACCAGTAAAGGAACTGTGTTCTCTTTGTGGGAAGAGAGCAGTCCTGAGGATGCCTGCTTTATTCCTCAAGTGAAGGAACTCTGTCTGGGATGGAGTCAGTGAAGAGGTGAGAGAAAGTCTTCTTCCTCTTTGTGGAAGGGATAGGCAGAAATAGGGAATACTAATTTCCTTCTAACACACTATTACACAATTTCTAAAAATAAGTTAAAATAAACATTAAAAAGAAAAAAAAATGAAAAAAAAAAGCACAGTGTACTCTTCCTGCAAGACAGAGCTCACAGAAATTTGTTAAGTGGACAAGTAATTATGTAAATGTGCCTATCGCTTGACAGGAGAAGAAGAGACGGAGATGCAATGAAATGAGAACTTTCATGCAGACAGAAGGGTAATGGGGGTTTTCCTCTCTTCCCACCAGAAATGCATTAATATTACAACAATGGCGTTAAGTGGTATGTGTTTCCCAGGATTGATACACCATGCTTTTTGTTTTGTTTTGTTTGTTTTCATCACATTTATTCGTTTCTCAAATATTTCAGAGGGGTCACTGGTATGCAAACTAGTGGTTGTAAAAGTCTAAATATTAAATGTGTTTCAGTTTAGACTATTGGGTTGTCTAAAATTAATCAGAGTGTATCCTTAAATTGCAGTCAGATGGATGATTTTTAAAAATGCATAAGACCACAGATTTAAAAATCATTGCATTGATAGTGACTAATTTTTATTTTCCATGTGAAGTGTATATTTTTTTTGACTTGCACATCTCTATGTGCTTACTCAGTAACTGTTGATTAGGTACCTAGTTATAGCATGCTCTGTCTTTGCTATAATCTAGGATTCAAAACCAAATACAATACCGTTTTTGCCCTTGAATAATTTTGACTTCCCTTGAGGGGAGGAAAAAAAAAAGGAAATCAGTGATTATCATACAGTGTGAAAGATGCTTCAGTAGTGGTATGAATAGTGGTATTTCCTGTGAGAGACCTAGCATCTACATCAGACTTGGCCATCAAGAAAACTGGGCAAACTGTGTTCTAGATAAGGCTTTCACTTGTGCATGTTTTTTTTTTTAACTTCTGATTTTATATAATTTCAAGAAAGGTTATTCTGAATCATCTGGCAGTAAATTGAAGATGGTATGCATCTTTGCATCATTATCTTTGTGTATATTTCCTAAAATCAGGAACATCTCTTATATAACATCGCTGTGATGGTCAAAGTCAGGAAATTTAACACTGAGACAATGATACAGTACTACGATCTAATCCATGATCTATATTCAGAATTTTTAAATTGTCCTAATAATCTGCTGTATTGGTTTTACCCCCAGTGCAAGATCTATTCGGGAATCACTTGGTGCCATTAGTTGCCAAATCTCTTTAGCTTCTTTTACTCAGTCTCTATCTTGACCTTGATATTTTTTGAGAAGTATTGGACAGTTATTTTGTAATTCAATCTGCATTCATTTGATGTTTTACATGATTAAATTCAGATCCTGACTTTTTTACAGGATCACCAGAGGAGTGAGAATGTGCCCTTCCCAGAAAGCCTGTGATGTCCACTTGTTCTAACACTTGGCCACTTGGTTAAGGGGCTGTTCTCTGGGTATTTGAACTGTGAATTTACTCTTTTCCCATTTGTAATTAAAGAGTGTTAATGATTTCAGCAGAGGGAACTTGGGTAGTTAAAAACATTTGATTTTGATATATATATATATATATTAGTTTGGGGGTTTTATAAATAAAACTGCTATGGAAAGAGCCAGGCAAGTTTTCTATTTATACTTAGTCATCAGGAAAGTCTCAATGATAATATGATAATAAATTAGAAGAGAATAAATGTTCCTAACATGGAGACTAACTTGAATGAGGAAATTTTACTTGGGTAAGTTGGAGTATGTTTGGCTACAAGGATCAGAACACTCAACCCCATATGCCCTAAATAATGGGATTTTTATTATCTCCTATATGAGGTCTGGAAGTATGTTACCCCAAGGTTGATCTAATGGCATAAGTTTTCCATCAAAGAGCAGGAATCTCCATTCTTTGGAACTATCATTTTCAATATATTCACTTTGCTTCAGGTTTGTTTCATTATGGTCATGAGATGCACCCCACCCCGACTCTCTAAACCTTTGTATTATGAGTAAAGAAGGCTGAATAACTACTAATTAGGCAAAACAGTAGTGTTTACTCCACTAAGTGAGAGCAAAATTATGGAAAAACATTGTGCTTTCACATTCTTCAAGCAACACATTCATTACAAGAAAAGTATTTGCTTCTAAGAGTCCACTTCACACTCTTTGTGTAATTTGCCATTATACTCTAAAATAGTGATGGTGGTTTGGTTCTGCTCAATAAGCTACGTCTGTTATCTGAAAGAAAATGTTCTCATCTCTTCCTAAAATGGGTGATAAAAAGTTCCCTTATTTATCATATCTTCACAGATTGCTATTAGTCACTTTTCTTGTTCCATCACAGTCCTATCTGGTTATATGTTCTAAGAACTAAGCTGCAATGTTAACTTTCATTAGCATTTCTTATTTTAAAAAATAGGAAAAATTTAATAGAGGGACAAAGAAAAAGAACATGGATGATTATTTCAGTCATTATGCTAGAGCTAACATTTGTAACTTCCTTCTTCGTCTTACCAAATTCATGTTACCTTTGTCCTCAGCCTGAGTTTGGAATAGCAGAGGCTTTTTTGCTTGATAGGATGAATCAAAGCTTTCTTTCTCAATGTTCTATGTTTTAATGGCTCTGCTGTTATAAATTTATTACTGGTTTCTTGAATATTTTAAGTTGTTCATGGTGTACAATGCTATATTATCTCACAAGTGACACAAATACAGCTAACTACAGTATAATTGTAAATAAAATGGTTATTTGAACTGTCCTATAGAGTCATTATATGAGACAAACAAATGACACCATAGAGCACTTCAAAATTAATAATTCTATTAGAAGTTAAAATGAAGATGAAAACTACCCCAAACTGAGCCAATCAGGTTCTTTTTTGCCAGAAATATAAACCAGGACTAAGAGATTTCAGTTTGGGCCTGCCTGGGTTTCTTAAAAAGAGGAGATATAAAAACTTGAGATGGCAGTGTGATGTATTTTAACAATACTGAAAAGCAAAGGAAACCAAATCTGCAGAGAAAGAAAGTGAGAGAGAGAGAAAGAGAGAAACAGATGGAGAGAAATAGAAGACAGAGAAGAAATGACAGAGAGCCGCCCCCGCCCCCCAGGTCTGACGCTGTTCTAGGGCAACCTGCATGTACGCAGGTATTTATGTGTTTATGACCTAGCTCTAGTCGCTCTAGCGAAACTTGAAATGTAAAAATCCTTGGAATACAAGATTATTATCTTTTGAATACAAAAGTTACATTATTCTTACAAATAATCCCTCACCTACATTTTCTTTAACTTCTTTGCTTTATTTAGCTTACGTTGTTATATTTTATTTGCATTCAGTGAATTATGATGCAAGCGTGTCTTTCTAAATTACTTTAGCCTGGGCATCTGCCTTCTGCCTCTACAGAGTGTGAAATGCTCCTTTAGGAGTCAGGGAAGAATCTCATCCATTTCTCTATTATAAAAAATTATTTTGCTCATATGATCTTGACAAATTCATCTCAAATCTACATGATAAAACTTTAGCAAATCATTTTCTCATGCTAAAATAAAAAGGGATGTTTGTCCCAACAGAAGAGATGAGAGAAACATTTGCTCGGTAGTCTCTGCAGATGAAGGACCTGCAATCTGTAGAACATGTCATAAATATCTATGGAAGATGAAATTTTATGAAATTTAAAATGCGCTCTACTTAATCCACAATGGATTATTCCACATGCAGTTGATGGGGGGTGACCGAATTTTGGTATGTCAAGTACTGCTACATAAAAAAGTAAACGTGGAACCTAGAAGCCTCACTTTGGAGACAACAAGTAGATTTGAAATATGTGCACCACACATCCCGATTCAAGTCAGATGAGGCAGCTCGGAAGTTCGATTATTTATTTTTGTGCTTAAAAACTCAAGCAAATATGTCTAAATTCAAACTTGAGGAGAACTAAAATATTTATTTATTTATTTTTCCATTGGAGTTTTGGGTTTCCATATTGGTCATTTACAATGCTGTGTTCCAGGTGGCTCTTTGGAAACATCTTTGGTACGTTCATATTGCATTAGAAAACACGTTATGGCCAGGGAGATAGCAGTAATTTTTTAATGGCAGACAAAATTCACAAAGTTACTTCTCAAAGGAAGCCTCTCTCTCTTAGCACCATAACCATTTGTGGTCAAAATGGACTTTCTTCATTAAAGGATTTGTGACACTCTGGCTATTGACCTACCAAGAGAGTTGTACTAATTTTTTTTTTAATGGACATTTCATTGATTTAACATATGTTGGACATTTATACTTTATTTATTTTACTTAATTATAATTCCTTTGAACTTTTGCTCTGAGGTAGTTTTAATGTGAAGGCTCAAATCTGAAACTTTTAATGAAATAAAGAAATTTTGTTAGTAACATAATATTTTCCTGGAAGAATAAATATGTTTCCAAAAATAACTCACTTAATTGTAGGTTAATAACTTTTGTTTTTAAATAGTCAGCAGAAGTTTTAAATAATTTAATGCATGAAGAAAACCCATGTGTACATATAAACACATTTGATATACACACGGGCATATGCGTACATAAACTCAACAAATATTTTTGAGTGTCTACTATGAAATAGTAATTGGAAATATAACAGTGAACAACCAGTTGTGGCTGCACTCTCTTCAACCTCATAGTGGAAATATATAGGAAAAGCATTTCAAAAAGCTATATACACTGCAAAAATAATAGGAGGAAAATGGGAAGGGGGATATACGTCAATACACACTTACTTAGGTACAAGTCCCTTCCTGCTGCATTTCTTGCTTTCCCCTGTAGTCACTTCTGTGCTCGCTCATGATTTTTATAAATAAGCTGTTTTCCTTTTCTAACCACACTCAAATATTACACCAAAAATGCAATGTTTCATTCCTCTGTATCCACATACACACTATTTTTTATGCTTGGAATGTCCATGTTTCCTAATCCTATTCTCCCATGTGAAGGTCAAGTTTTTCTCATTTTTTTTCCACTTTTGATGGAGATTGGTACGAGACTTGCCCTCCAACCAAAAATATACAAGGCTGCTGTTTTTAAACATGGGGCAGTAGGCAGAACGTGATCCTAAAGAGAAGAGAAATATACAGAGAGCTCCAAGATCACCCCAGATGTCTGCTTAGAGGCATTTTACTACCTTCACGGAGAGAGAAGACGCTAAGGTAAGGGAGAGAGAGCAGAGTTCAAGGTTGCTGAGTGAAGTGGGGCCATTTGGGGCCTGGGTTTCTGAAAAAACAAACTGAAAAAAAAAAAGGCTAGAGAAACATGGCTTTAGAAGGAAAGTCAGAACCATAAGAAGTGAAAAGAAGCGTCAATCAAAAGTAAAAATATAACATTGATCACCATCTGACCTATTCTATGTTTACTTATTTTCTTATTTATTTTCTGCCCTTGAGATATATGCTGTGAAGGTGGGGCCTTTTGCCTCTTTTGCTTATTCTATATCCTTAGTGTAAGAATGACTCTCACACAGTACATGCTCAACAAATATTTACTGAATGGCCAAGTGAATCTCACATAACTGAAGTCTCAGGTTGGGCACAATCACAGAAAATGAAAACTGTGACTTCAACTTGGTCCTCTAGGATTCCTCAGGTCAATTCCTGTACCTGGGTCACTCTGTTCTCAAGCTGGACTTTCTTGTGGCCAAAGCATGATTATTGATAGCCTCTAGGATAGCACGTCCCCTTGTTTTTGCAGCAAAATAGGGAAAACCCACTCTTTCATTTGTGGAATAAAACTCTTCTCTTCCAGGGTTTGGTTTGCATTATGTCAAGGGTCAACACATGAAATAAAAATAACCATTGTTGGAATTCCACACATTGATTAAATTAAGTCTTAGTCCCTGAATCTGTCACTGGCTTGGGTATGGAAATAGGATTAGGTGATTATTTTAGATTGATCAGGATTAATATCCAAAGCTGGAAATGAATGGAGAAAGATTGGAAATATCAAAAGGTAAGAAATGAGGTAAGAAAATGAGTGCTATGTAGGAGGCCAACATTGTCCATTATATATATATATATATAATATAATGTCAGAAAGAATCTGGTTCGGATATATATATATATATATATATATATATATATATATATATATATACTTTCTTTATTTCACACCATTTTCAAAGATTTTATTCTCAGCAGTGTAACAAACATCAAAATAAAATCTTCTAAAAAGAGCAATTTCTTTGTTGCATCAAAAAATAACTATTTAAATGAGAAATGAATGAAGACACTTTAGGGAACTTTCAATTGACCCTTAGAACATATAAAGCTAGCAAGCATTGGGAAAAGAGAATTGGATCTTTGTCTGTTTTCAGCACTGTGCCCATAGTCCTAAACACAGTCCTTGGCACAAAGGATGCTTTTCCTCAATGAACACTTGATGAATGGATGGATAAATTCAGGCGTTTGTTTTGGATAGAGAAAATCATAAGCTATAGACATGCACCTTGCCTCCAGGTAAGATTGTCTCTAAATGATTCTAGTTATGCATGTGGGTTAAGGTTTATCAGAGCAATTTTAGAAGAAATAAAAAGACCAATGACTAGGGGGTTAAAGTCTACCATCTTGCTACATGGTGTTTTATTCACTGTATTTATTATTTGCTAGTTTCCCCCTTTTTCTGCTTTGCCTTGGTCATTAAACATTTTGTATTAATCCATTTTTACCTCCATTGTTGACATACTATTTACATCTTTTCATGTTTTGGTGGTCGATCTATATTTAGTATATCTGTGGTTAATCAGTTTCTTATTTCCTAGAGTACTATACACTGTTTCATAAGTAGTGGAAGGACCTTATGACCGTGTATTTCAATTCCTCTCTCCAGTCCTTTGTGCTATTGCTGTCATATATTTTATTTTATACCTGCTATAAACACACAATACATTGCTGCTATTTTTCCTTTTGACATTCAGTTATCTTTTAGAGCAATTTAAAAAAATGATTTTACTTTCATTTATCCCATTCCTAGTTCTCTTTGTTTCATGGTAAAGGATCAGATTTCAGTTTGATATCTTATTCCTTCTACCTGACGAACTTCCTTTAACATTTCTTGCAGTATAGGTCTGCCTGCAATGGATTCTCTTGTTTTGTTTGTCTTGGAAAGCTCGCATTCTACTTCTTTCTAGAAACTATTTTTCCTAGGTAGAGAATGATGGAAGGCTAGTTTGCATTCTTTAATTTGTGGTTTCTCATGAGAAATCAGTTATAGTACATTTGTTTCTCTGATTGTCATGTGACTGCTTTACACATTTTCTCTGTCTTTTGCTTTTAGCATTTTTTAAATATGATATGCCTACGTGTGTTCACCACATACCTTGCTGCCTCGCTGCCTTACCCCCAGCCAAGCCTATCCTGAAGTGGATTACTTAGCCTGTTCTGTGTTTTTGAGCTTCCTGGATCTGTGATTTGGTGTCTGTGATTAATTGCAGAAAACCCTTGGCCATTATTGTTTTTTTTAAACATTTCTTCGGTTTCATTCTCTCCTTCTCGGATTCCAGTTAGATAATTGGATTTTTTTGATATCATCTCACAGCTATCAGATGCTTTGTTCTGTGGTTTTGTTTCTTTGTTTTCTCTTTTTTATTTTTTCTCTTTGTGGTTCAATTTGGGTAATTTCTGTTGAGCGATTCTCAAGTTTCCTGATTTCTCCACTGTGTTGAGCTTACTACTTTAGCCAGTCAAAGATGACCTGTATCTATTATTATGCTGTTCATTTCTAACATTTCCACTTGATTCCTCTTTATGATTTCTTTCTCTCTGATGAAACTAGCCATCTAATCTTGCATGTTGTCTACTTTTTCCATTTCAGAGTAGGTAACACATTAATCATAGTTATTTCAAACTCTTTGTCAGATAGTTCCACATCTGTGCCATATCGGAGTCTGAAGGTTCTATTGCCTGTGTTGTCTCTTGGAGTATGTGTGTGTGTCTGTGCTGCCTTTACATATCCTTTGCAATTTTTCATAGAAAGCCAAATATCTGTATAGGAAAGTAGAGACTCAAGTCAAAAGTTTCTGTGCTTGTCAACAGGCATACTTCTCTGTCTGCTAGGTTTTTGGTGTGGAGGTTTCTGTTCTTTTAGCCAAGAGTTAGGCAGTTCTGAAATTGTGTTGCTATGTTTGCCTTTAGTGGACCACAATTTTCATATTTCTCTAGCAATAACTTAGGTTTAAAATGGAGGCCAGCTTCCCAAAGGTTTTCCTCAATTTCTACTCTACCTTTACATTCAAGCTTCCCTTTTGTGCTATACCACAGAGAGGGCCTGTCCCTTGCAGCTTTTCCAGCAGTATTTCATTATCAATTTGACTTGTCTTTTAGCTTGGAGACAGGAAGTAAAGGAAGGAGTCCTTGTGTCTCCCAGATCAGGCTTCCAAAATGTTCCTGCTCCTCCTCCAGCCATAGTTCTTGTTAGAAATATACCCCTGTCCATTCTTTACAGTTAGAGGATTTTTGTTGCTGTTCCCTTTGCCAGGTAAAACAGATTTTCATCAGTGTCCTAAGAACAACAAGTTTTGTTGCTCTTCCTTCTGGAGATTAAGGCTTTTGTTCCATAAAGGAGATGGGGGGAAGGGTGGAAGTAGGGAATTGTTTCCTGCCCCATTTTCACTGTCTGTTTTCCTTCCCAACCTGTACGAGGGAAGCTGTCTCCAGACCTTTCCTTATTTTTCTGTGTTAGCGCCGGATGTGTTTCATGGAGAAAAAGGCTGCTAGAGTGTGAATGCCTCTCCCTGTATTTGTGCTCCCCGCCCCCCCCCACCAAAACTTCACCTCCTCTCATCATTCTGCACTCTGCCCCTCCAATTTAACAGTTATTCTAGTTCATTTCCAGTGGTGTCCAGTGCTATCTGTCACAGGTAAGCAAATGCTTGTATCTTGTCTCCCCCTATAGTCAACTGTCTCTCTCCAGTTTTCTGGTTAGTTATTTGTCTTGCAATCTCAGTTTTCTCCTAGGTTCATAAAAACCTGCAAATTGGCAATTTGTCCAGCTTTTTTATTTCTTTCAGTATAGGAGCAGTACTCCTATCTTTCCACATCCTACAGCAGAAACAAGATCTCAACAAGTCTAGAGACAAAAATATTTTTTAAAGAACTACACATTATGCCCAAAGGTTCCATTTTATTTAGAAATCAACAATTCCATTTATTTATTGTGAAATTTGTGACTTAATACAAATGAAAATTAGAACTCCACTACAGCAAGTAATGATGTAATGTAATGAGTGAATCGATAAGTGCCATGAAGGTAACAACTTAAATTTAAATTTTTCTCTTTATGATGCTATATATTTAAATCACCTAGACTATAATTTCTGAGAAAACATTTTAATTTTAATTTAAAAATGTCACTTATGATTTATGTTATTCACTGATGGTTGGGTAACATCTCTTCTGAAAAATTTGAAAATCTCTAGAAATTACTACAGAAGTTGTAACTGAAACCAAAAGGAAATGACAATGAGTTTCAACTTTTTAAATATGGTAGCTGCGTAGGGTCTAACTGGATCTTTTGATTCCCGTGACAAATGTTGGTTTTCTCTGTGACCAAATCAAGGGGAATCTAAGAGAAGGACAAACTATGAGTGTGGAAAAAAAAAAAAAAAAAAAACTATGAGTGTGAAGACGGTGGTAGGGTGAGATGGCAAGAGATTAAAGTAACCAATGGTTGGGTAGAAGCAGTACTACACAGAGAAGGCAGAAACAAATAAGACATGACATAAATGGTGATTATAATGACTTGGGGACTACTTTTCTTTGTTATGTGTAACTCAAATTTTCCTATTGGCCCTAGACACTAGGAATTAGCCAACATTGGACACTTGATGTATCTGGGGAGGAAATGTAATTCTTGAGTACCTAAAAACATATTTGGTGATTTTTAGCCAAAATCAAAAGAAAAATGGGTAAAATTTTCCTAGGCTCAGGTCCCTGTAAACAATTATGGATCAGATAAGCATTCCTTAAATGTGTTGCTCAGTCAACCTAATGTTCAGACTACATGTGTAGAAATACTATGTTATTTATATTTTAAAAAGCTATTGCAAAATATTATGTTTGTTTGTTTTTAAAGGGAGATGATTTCAACAGCAACTTGGGGTTTTGTTTCCTGAGTCTAGTTTAAGAGAGAAACACATAAAGAGAATAATACATTTAATGTGGGTTTTACAACATTATTCTGACACTCCTCTCTCCTTCAGCATGAAGTGCCATAACTGTTTTCATAGACAGAGCTAAAGTTGTTGGTCCCCGGAAAGACTGTTTGCCACTCAAACTTACATATAAGGCCAAACTAGATTTTCAAAGCTCGTGAAGGTAATCAGATGTACTAGAATATTTCTAATTTAGCCAAGAGGTTTTTAGTACATTATATAAAAACTTTGAGGGAATGTGAGAGAATGTATTTAGAGACAGTATTTAAATTCAAATGATTAGAAAACATTTACCCTTAAAATTCAGAGGAACCATAAAGATCAAGTCTAATCATACCAAAATGTGGTCCATAGATTAACCTCACCAGAAATATCTGAAAAATATTAAATTCAGAAAATTTTGGCCTGTATCTGAGAGAGGATTTAGTATATATTTTGTGATGGCCTAGAAAGTAACCCTCAGTGTGATGTCTTAACCAGAATTTAAGATGACTACCTACAGTTCAACCTATAATCCATTTCTCTAATTTCAATTATAGTCTTAAATAATTAAGATTTAATGATGTAAGATAATTATATTTTGGTACAAACAATGTTTAAAATGTTAGGGAAAAATAAACATTTCTGGCATCTCACTATACAATTATTATTATTTTTTCTCATAAAATTAAATTGAAGAGAAGTGAGCTTCTGTTCTGTTGGTAATTTGCAAGATCACCATCTAGTGGCAAATTTTTCCCATTGCAAGCACACAGTCCCTACAGCCCAAGAAGGGTGTCATCTCCAGATTTCATGGCCAGGTAAATCCATCAGAGACACAAGATGTGGCAGTGTGACTTTGACCGTATCAGGCAACATTGTACAAATGGTAATATTCCTCCCAGATTTATGAGTCATGAAGTAATAGCTGGGAAAAGAGTAGAGAACATGCTACATGATTAAATTGTCATTAAAAGAGAGGAAACTGAATAGATTGTTTCATTTTCTTTTCATTCTGCCCCCTTCACATTGACAAAGTGTCATACCAATACTATTATAAAGAGAAATTGAATGAAATGGCCATAACAAAAAATGAACGAATGCTAAGAATAAGGATCAAGAATGGAAAATATTTTTTTTTAATTCAATACTTTTTTTTTTAATACTTTTTAGAAGTTCTGCTTACCTTTTGCAGAACTGGGTAGTCAGAGTTCCCCTGAAGCACACTCTCTACCCACTTCTTCTCTTTACTTACATTGGAATCTTTCTGAATAATAGAAATGTATCCTATGGAAGTAATATCAGCCCTTCCAAGCCCTGCAATACAAGGCGCAAGCATCCACTAAATTTTGAGATCCTCCTTTTGGACTTTGGGTAGGTCGGTTTATAGCTGGAGTCAGCAGTCGTGTACATGACAGGTGGAGCTTGAAGGAAGTAAGGATATTACTTCCTGGCCAGAATTAACACTCGCATTAAGATCCTATTGTGCCTAAAATTCAACAAATAAATGTCTTGTACTTCCTAGGAATCCCTAATTTTGTCTTCTTTCACAATGTCATCAATGATGAAGTACAGCATTGTTTGAGATACAACTAAAAGGGGGGGGGGGGCGGGGGGGACTGTCAATTTAACCATGATAGTCTTAGTGAGATTTATCCCAATTACAAAGGTGTTAAATCACATTTTAAAAATATATTCATATCCTTGGAATATGGTAAACGAACATTCTGATAATGAGAGAGAATTGAGAATGCAAGCTAGGATAACATTAACACACATTTAAGCATTAGTGTCAACCAACAAAAGCAGAGCCCTAAGGAAATGGATCATAGGATAGCCATGTTTTGATAGAAGAGGAGGAAGAGAAAGATAAACTCTAACTGCTTCACAAGGTTGACTAAGCCCAGCTTTATTTAGACCATACAATTGCCTTTGAACAACTCCTTTTAGCAATGTTTATTTAAAGAGGTCACTATTTGAAGTTAGCATACTGAATTCCATAGCTGTTGACCCTTTGGAAAAATAACTGACTCGGAAAAGGTTAGGAAAGGTGGGAAAAGTCTATGAATAAAACTTTTTCAAACTAGGAAGAGGTCAAAGTACAGGCTGATCAAAGACAAAGATGAAATGCAGAAGAATGTAGATAAAGGTAAAATAATGAGTACTGGAAACACCAGTAAAAAGAGAAATGTTTTTTTAAGTGACTAGGTGAGGCTGCTCCACTAGGAAAGAGTTCTCAGACACATTGAGCGAAGGACTGGACTCAGTCCTGTCCATACACAGCAGCAACAAAGAAAACAAAACACAGATTCTGTGTTTCAATTCTAAAATAGGCCAACTCACTGAATTTCAGAGCTCTGAGTAGAAGCATGGGGATAGTCTCATTGTCTCTTGGAGCTGCACTTAGATTTTACAGTAACACAACTTCCTTTTTAACTCAGAGAGTAAAACAAAAGTAACCTAGAAATTCTCTCTTCTCTCTCAAGGAAAAAAAAAAAAAACTATAAACTGAACTAATGCGGGGGCAACACAGGATGTTACTAAAAATGTGTATCAAGGGAATAGCTGTTCCCAATACTAGAATTATGTGATATCTACATAACATCATTTGAAAGATTAAGAAAATATTTTCTTTCTTGGATTATTTTTTCTCGGGGTTCTAAAATTTATCATCAAAGAATAATTTATTTGTGCTTTCGTGTATGTGTGTGTTTGCGCACGCATGTGTGTAAATTTCAAAATTCCAACAAGATAAAAATGTCCAGGACATAGGGTGTGAACATATTATACCTGATTCTTTAATAGGCTTGTTTTATAAGCCTAAGATAAGTTGCTAAGGAGTTTTAAAACCATGTAGCATGTACTTGCTGTATGATTAACCCTAGGAAGTAAGAATTATAGGGAAAGGGAGGAGGACCTTCGTGAACTAAAATTTTAGAATTTGAAATATGCTAGATGCTCTGTTTAGTATTTTATATATAATCCCTTAATTCTCATCAGAACATTGTTAAGTAGATATTATTGTCTTCATCATTTTACATAAGGAGAAATTGAGTCTCAAAGATGTTAAATAACTTGCTGAAGACAACAGAGCTGGTCAGTGGATAAACTGAGTCAATCCAGGTCAGTTTACTTCAAATTTCTATGAAACCATATCAAGATCTGTGGGAAGAAAGAAACACTGTACTAGTGGTTGGAAAGACACCAAATCAACGTTACGTCTACCAGAATATTTTCCCACAGTTGCCCATAAAGTTGTAACATTTGTTAGATTTTAGTAAAATTAGCTCAGATTTTCCAGATTGTTTACATCTCTTGAATATTTATGATAAAATAGGTTAAATCACATTCATTTCATCTAATGCTCAAAATAACCCTGTGATATGGATATTTTAGTAATCCCCATCTCAGATTATTACACTTGGTATATAATAGAGCCAGGACTCTAACCTACCCCTTCTTATTTCATGTTCTGGACTTCTTTCAAAAACTATAACAACTGAAGTATGTATTTTACCTGGGAATTTTGAAAGACTTTATGACCTTTTCCTGCTGTATGATTTGCTTTAATAATGAATAGAGCAAGAACGTTTCCTACCTGCTCTCTCCCAACTCTGCTTTTGAGTGTTGCACATAGCACCTTTTCTTACCAAATTCATTCATGACTATAAATTGAAAAAATTCAAATTCTCGTAGAGAAAAATTACTTTTATCTAGACTTAATCCAAAGCTGATGGACCACCAATCACCATCACCATGAACGTTACCATTATTAACAAAATAAAGTTTTCTTTGGGAGAATAAGGTAAGTTAGAGAGTTACTTATAAAGAATGTTAGCATTTCCAAGAAACATGAGTTGAGAGCATAGAGTCAGAATATGCCACCCAGAAAATTTCTTTGCACATCCGCAAATAGTTATTGAAAGTGCTACGTGCCAGTGCTATTCTAGGCACCAGCAATTACAGCAACAAACAGAATGCTGAAAACTGCTGCCCTCATGGAGCTTATATTATGGAAAAAGGGACAGACAAAAATGAAACAAATATATAAAATGTTTTGCATGCAACATAGTGATGAACACTGAGAAAATAACAGGGGTGGGCAAATTTTTTTTTTCTGTAAAGGGACAGATAATAAATATTTCAGGCTTTATGGGCCAGATGGTTCCTGTCACAACTACTCAGCTGTGCCCTCGTAGCCCAAAAGCAGTTCTGGACAATATGTAAACAAGTGGGAGTGGCTGTGTTCTGACATAACCTTTTAAACTAATGGAGCTACTCATGTGAGTAATGAGGGAAAAGCTTTCCAAAGAGGGGAAACAGGAAGTGTAAAGGCACTGAGATAGGAGCTTGCTTTGTGCGTGCAAATGTCAACAAATAGGCCAGTGTTGTTTGTGCACCGGGCTGGAGTGAGCAGACATAGAACAGGAGATGTGGTCAGATTTGTAAGGTCTTATAGATCAAAGTAAGTATGTTAGGTTTTATTATGTGGGAAATGGGAAGTCATGGAAAGATTTTGAAAAGAGAAGACATATATATGTCTTAGGTTTTAAAATCATCTCTCTGGCACCTGCATGGATAGACTCAAAGGTGACAAGAGGCAACAAGAATGATGAGGCAGTGATCATGGTAATTGGTATGGGACAAGATGGTGTCTTGGCCCAGACAGAGTGTGGTCTGATTGATAAGAAGCAGTTGAGTTCTAGATGGATTTAGAAAGTATTGATAACAGGATCTACTCATGGACTGGATGTGTAGTGTGAGAGAAGCTAAGGATGTGAGTTTTGTTGTCAGCAATGGAGGTAGAAAAGACTATGAGAGGTACAGCTTTTTTTTTTTTAAGGATTGATTTATTTATTTTAGAGAGAGAGAGAAAGAGAACAGGGGGAGGAGCAGAGAGAGAAAGAGAGAGGGAGAGAGAGAGAGAGAGAGAGAGAGAGAATCCCAAGTAGACTCCCCACTGAGCAAAGAGCCAGAGACAGGACTTGATCCCACGGCCCCGAGATCATGACCCGAGCTGAAACCAAGAGTCCAAAGTTCAACTGACTGAGCCACCCAGGCACCCTGAGGATTTTTTTGAGGAGGCAAACACATATCAGTTGTCCAGTTTTATATACATAAAATGTTGGATATGTAAACTTTGAGATATCTATTAATATACAAGAAATACACTGGTTCCCTCTCAGTACACAGCAGATAGCAATAGGCAGATGTGGCAATGGGGAGAATAGAATCCAGAATTTCCTTTTACTTACTGAAATTCATAGAGTTATGGTTAAGCACCACCTTGAGACTTTTGAAATAGGACAAACATACATGAGACACGATCTTGGTTCTACAATTTAATAGATAAGCGGGCATATATTATCATTTAAAATCTGTTTACCTTAATATTCTCAATTGTAAAATAGAAATAATAGTGCTGATCATGATAGCTATCAGAATAAAGGATATAATGAACAAAAAGCACTGCACATAATGCCTCCCAAATAGTAAATGTTAAATAAATATTTGATGTGGCTCTTATCAATTATCAAGAAAAGTAAGTACACTTCAAACGTATTGCCTTTAATTTATGAAAAATAATACTCATTTTAAAAGATTTCCAGGAATATGTAGTCTGCGATATATTAGGTTTGGCTCTACAAAAATTATGATCTAAGGGTTTATTCAGCCTCCAAGCAGACAAGGACTCCTGGATTATTCAAAAACATTTGCTTGCTGTATTTTCAAATGTTAAAAATGCAATCCCTCCAAATAGGTTTGATAACACTTGTGTTTATTTGTTTTGCATATTTATTTTAAGCAGTAAAGGTGGATATATTATTGCTGAGTGCTAGGCCAGGGAATTTAGGAAAGAAAAGAAGAAGGAAGGGAGAGAGGAATCAAGGCAAGAAGGTTGCTGTGAATAGGATATGGGTTTCTGATTTTCTAAAGAATAAAGAATAGCTATTCTTTATAGCATATATATTTAGAGAGTGGGGAGGGGCAGACGGAGAGGGAGACACAGAGTCCCAATCAGGCTCTACACTCAGCATTGAGACTGATACCAGGATCGATCTCACAACCCTGAGATCATGACCTGAGCAGAAACCAAGAGTCAGGTCCTTAACCAACTGAGCCACCCAGTATACTTTTATTTTTAAAGAATTTCCTTCTCTGTCTCTCCTCTCTCACAAACTTGTCATGTATCACTTTGCGATTGTTATCCTGGGTGATAAATCACGACAAATAGACTGACTTATTTCTTGACACAAGCAGAGATTCCTTGGTGGTTTAATTATTTGACAAAACAGAAAAATATATTGACACCTGTCATAGAATATCTAAATATTTGTGTTGCCTTTTATTAGAAGATAGCAGTGGTATTATTTTCATTTATGAACACCCTGTTTTGGTATGAAATATTGTTTAGGCTCATAATGCACGTTATTTGTGTTGAGGTTCACTTACTCAGAGGAATTTTAAGGACAAAAACATGCAAATGTGAATATAAATTACACAGGCAGTTACTGAAATGTGCAGCAGTCCCATTTCCCAACTTATATGGCCCAGGGTATTCTCTGAAAGATAGAGTGCCCTTGATAAAAAGATTACTAAAGAAATGTCAGAATATCAACCTCAAGACTTGGCTTGGCTTAGTTGTATTAGAATACTAACTTATCTTTAATATATTAATCAAACAAACAAAAATTATACTCAGCACACAGCAGAGAGGCAGCGTAGAGGGTTGAATTACAACAATGAAAGGATTCTAAATGATGTGGGTTTGAATTCCAACTTCATGACTTCCCATGTGACATTTGAAAGTAATTTAACCTCTCTGAGATTTGGTTTTCATATTTGCCAAAACATTATAACATCTTGAAATTGGGCAAAAGGATTAAATGGAAAAAGAAGAGAGAGTGAAGCACCTTGTAGGAAGAGTTAGTCTGTTGTATTGGATGTTGTACTATCATTCATTCTTATGTAAAGAAATGACTACCATTATTCCCATTTAAGGAATATTGTAAAAAAAGTTGGAAAAGTAAACCTGACAATTAAATTAATATTCATGTTAACCAATGTATTTGTTATACATTTTAAATAGTCAAATTCTCATTTCTTGCCAAGAAAATGTTTCAATATTGTTGTTTCTCAAATTAAACTCTCCCTGTCCCTCCTCCCCTCATATAAAACCGTATAAAATCACCATTGACAAATGCAGAGCAAACATCCAGTTTAATATTTTTCATCTCTTATGCATAAAAGTTAGATTCTATGAATGCAAAGGGCCTCTCTAAGAGTGTTCAGGAAAACGTGTAGACTAGAGTGGAGAATTAGGCCTCATGATCATGAAACTGTGCATATGGTTCTTAGAGGTATATTTTTAACAATTTCATTTCATAGCAAATTTTAAATAAGTTAAAAAGTCAGTGGCAATTTACCTGCTCCCAAATGCTAGGGTGGTGGTGGAGGGAAGACAATGGTGTTACTTACAAAGAGATTAACAATGGAATAAACATAGGAGAACGCAATTGCAAAATTGACGTTTAGCCACTATTTGCATATATTCTTCTACATTCACTTCCATGTGTTATCATGCCAGTCCATCATTTCAATAGTTTAACCGGAGTCATTTTTTTTTCCCCTTTCAAATAGAAAAAAAAAATGCTAGTGGAAATTTCATTTGTAACATAACTTAATTCTGGATTTTACTTTTGATTACAGCCTGGTTTTACTTTGATGTTTTCAAAATGAATTTCAAAGACCATTTATTCAGTAGATTTTGAGAGTAGAAACATACTGAAACTTTTATCCCACTTGGTAAGCGGCCATCCTTTAGTTTTATCCAAGTTTTCCCATGAAAATGCCAATCGGGAATAAAACTGACAAATATATTCAATCAAAGATGGAATTTTTTTGCTCTTAAGTTGCAAATGGCCTCATTAAAATAAAAGCACCACCTTAGGGATTGCATAAAGCAGAGTATTGGTACCTAAATGGTATTTATGACCAGGCTAAATGTAAAGTGAATTAAAATTTAAAGGATTATAGTCAGGTAGGCCACAGACATCTGTAGAGAAATGTCCATTAAGAAGATGAAAGAACCAGCAGTCCCTGGTGACAGGCACATGTCAGGTTAGCGGTCAGCCATACCTATACACTTAGTGCCATAGCAAATGAGAAACACATTGCCCAAGGAGGAAAGTACTTAAAAGATATTTATTTTAAACGAAGGGAAAAAAATAGCGAAACTAACATTTTGGAATTCATATCCATCATTGTCATCAAACTAAAGTCAAATGGTGAAAATAAGACATGGCTGATAATAAATATTATCACATATGTGTTTATAGATACTGTATACACTCCAACCCATGACTGTATTTATAGAATCAATTGAAAGCACAATATTTTAAGAGTGTCATTATGTCTATGGTGCTGTAACCACAAAGAGTGCTGCTGCACCCTACAAATAAAGGCCTTGTTTAATAAAAAAAAATGTGAAATAGCCTCTAGGGTATTAATACACCAAGGGATTTATTCATTTCGTAATGTGAATGAGTCACAAAGCCAGTCACTATTTTTGTCACTGTCATGACACAATACTGTCCTGTGCATGCAGCATACATAGCTGTGTTGTATCTGCCTCATTAAAATCAGTAATTCTTTTAAAATGGTCATGAAATGCTCTCGAGTGATGACTCATGGACACAGGAAATATAATCTCTTAATTAAAAGAGACTATTTTTCTCTTCCCTTCTCTTCTCCTTCCCATCTCTCTTCTTTTCTCTTCCCTTGCTTGCCTTGCCTTGCCTTGCCTTGCCTTGCCTTGCCTTGCCTTGCCTTGCCTTCCCTTCCCTTCCCTTCCCTTTCCTTCCTTTCCTTTCCTTCCCTTGCCTCCTCTCTCCTATCCTCTCTTTGTCTCTCCTATCGGTGGGAAAACAGTCACCATTAGATCCAATAAAATGTACTCAGTATACTCTCTTAGTATATCAACTTTGGCATTTGATGTAGCAAAAGATGGTTGAAGTTGTTTATATTGTGGAGAAGGCTTCTCCTTCTCTGACCTGGATTCGTAATCCAAACAGAACCATTTCCCACTCTATGCTTTTAAGGGCAGTTCAGAGGGAACATTTTCCCTACTGAGTGTGCAACTCATATTCCCTAGGAATCATGGATTCCCAATCCAGTTTTAAACTAATGATCCCCAGGTGTACCATTGCCAAGCAGAAGCCACTCTTAAATATGGACTTGTGTTCTCAAAAGTACAGAAAACAAAAATGGAGTTTTGCAATTTTATTTCGCCTTGTAACAGAGTCTTTCATCATGAATGTTCTATTGCTAGTTCATTGAACATCTCAAATGCCAGTTGGATGATTCTCCCTGTCTTTTAAGATTAAACTGGTTCAAAGGTGCTGTTCTCCTAGTTGTATCTCTGTTCTCAGTCCACAGTCTCATTTCAGTAGACTTACTTGGTGGATGAAATCTCTGACACTGGAAATAAAAGAGGAGGATGGCTCCAAAATCACCATTTCCCAGCCCCTGGGTCTTCTAGGTGGCACTACACTTCCACTATCTCTAGTCTTTATAAAATGATTGCTAACTACATTCTAGATTGTGTGTTGGACTGACAGCACAGCCATGCTGGAGGATGTGGGGGAAAGATGTGCAGTAAATATCATATTTAGGACAGGAATTGAGGCAAAAACCTGGTAGATTTGTTGAGGTGATATGTGGTAAGTAAATGGATTAGACATTTGTCAGGAATCTCGGACGTAAAAAAAGAAAAAAAAAAAAAAGAGAGAATCCTGGACGTGGAACTGGAGGTCTAATGAGAAACACAATAATTGGACCAAGATGATGATTGGACCAAGCGATCATTGGAAAAACAGAATGCACCCAAAGATAATCAGAGGAACAAAATGGAAATGGCTGTATCACAGCCCAAAGAAAAAAGACTTGCTTGAATTTTTATATATTGTGTGTACATTTCTAAAATTTAGTATTTTATTGATTCTAAAAAAAGTACCCTTCTGCTTACTTTCATTTCACATTTAAGTAGTTCTCTTCTAGGGCAGAGGTTCTCCTGAGATGACCTCCTACCTGTGCTCTCCATTAGAAGCCATGCTCTGGGACTCTTGTACCCTCTCTTCTATCAACATGAACTTCACATCCATATCTGTATTGCAGTACCTCACCCTCAACTCTGTTGGCTGGTTAGTGTTATTTAAAATTATTGAGATATTGGATAAATAAAATGTGTGTGTTTTCTTCACTCAGAATTCCATATTGTAAACTATTTAAAGAAGTTTTAAGTTAAGAAATAACAATAATTTCAGGTGGAAAAGAAGCAGTGATGGGAGTGATTTGATTCTCAGGACACCTCAGTCTTGCACCCATGTAGCTGGCTACTCCATCTGGATGCTGGGCTTTTCCTTCCAACTAATACAGACTTACATACACCACATCATTTCCTCTTAAACAAGTTACCTGTCTCATCAATATATGCTCAGTAGTTTTGTTCCCAAACTCATTTTTATTAAATACAATGTTCTGTGAAATATCAAAAAGAACGCTGAATATATTTAGAAGCAAAGGGGACTTCTTAATGTGTTTTGGCTATGTCAAAGCATGTGTGCTTGATAGGGAAAAATTTTCACACCACTTCAATCCCAGACTTGACTCTTCAGGGAGCAATCTAAGATGGCCTCATTAGAGAGACGTTAAATTTGGGCTAGCCTCAAATGGTCTAGAGTTTGATTTCGGCTTGCCATCTCTAGAGATTGTAATCTGAATTAGATAAATCACTTGGAATATTTTCCCTTATCACTTTTCTGTTTAAGGTGTGTACTAAAATGGATGTGATGTTATAACTAAGTAGAAAGAATGAACAAGAAGAGGCCTGCACTGCTAATAAATATAGTACAGCCCACAAGCGACTAAAAGGCTGCTCTAAAAGATTTCCTTATAATTTACCCGGAGGTTTAAACTTAGATTCTGTGAGATTTGAAGAAAGGAGGAATTTCAAGAATGAGGGGGGCTCTCCACTGAAAATAAATGTCCCTCACTAGGTCTTGCAAGGGTTCAGATCGAAGCTCAAGCTGGTCTGTAAACCTCGAGGGGCAGAGGTTCGAGGGGAGAGGAGTGATCGTCACGTCTGAGCCATATATAGCTCGTCATCATTGGTTTGTTTAAGAAATGTCAGGCATTTCCTCTTCCCAACCTAAAGAGTCCTAGGAACAAAACTTGTGTTCACATAACTTAGAATTTCAGCAAAATTTCAATTTGCTTTTGAGTTTAAAATAATAACAAGAAAGGTGTGGGATAATTTGAGAGGCAAAGAAGTCTCTTGAGAAGACCGTTAACTTGTGCCATGTTAATGTTCTTGAGCACTGGACTCTATAGTTGAATGTGTATTTTTTGAGATATATTGTTCTCTATGTCATATCCCTGTGTATGAAACTACTACCTGAAAATAGATATTTACAATAGTGTCATTATTAAGCTTGGGGTAGGGGAAGTCAGCACGTTCTTAATGAAAACCCTGATGGAATCTACTCCTAAAACACCAAGAAAATAGCTGTATTATTTTTATCTTGCCTTTCAGGAAGAAAATCTGAAAATGGTAAAACAAAATAAGCAATGTGTGGAACTCAGGATCCAAATGCTTCCTCCCGAAGCTGTGGATTTGGATTGACTAGGGCACACCTGGACTTAGCCCTAAGGTTTGGGGTCCATTTCCAGGCCAAAACCCCAGTTTCCAGTTCAGGGCTCCCAGATTCCATTAAGATTTCCCATGAATCAGGCAGGGCTAATTCAGTCTTGAACAATCAATCACTCTCACTCCGTTTTGTGAGTGGGAGTGATTGATGGTTCTCCTCTGGTCATGGCTGACCTAGACGTAGGAAGCAGACCTGAGCGCAATGCCTCATGTGTGAGTGGCTTATTTGGAATCAGTCAACTGCAAGGAACTCTCTTGTGTCTTCCTTGGTCCTTCCTTAGATAGACACATAGCCTCACAGCCTTCCAATGCAGCCTCCTGTTTGTTGCAAACCACTGTTTCTCTCTCCTTCCACTCACTCTCTGAAAATGGTTGCATGTCTGTACCCGGCACTCGTTTTCATAGCCCTCTATTAGCCAGATCCCAATTTTTCCCCCCATTTTCAATTGTTCTTCTATTTGATCTTCAACTGTTAGAATCGGGTCTGCTAATTTATCTGCTCCTCCTCTTCTCTCTTCCCAAACCTGGGCTTCAGCATTAGTTGTCCTTCCTCTTGTTTTCTCATAGAATTGTTAGAAAAGAAAAAGAAATGTAATTTGAACTCTTTCCTCCTCTTTCTGACGTTGTTCTTTTAAGCAATGGGGTGGGGGGTGAGGGGGTATGGAGGAGATGATAAAAAACATCTCCATGGTTTTGTGAATTAGTATGTTTTGTCTGTCCTGTGTACAGCTAGTTATCTTCCATTCTTGGGAATATTCGTGTTGCATTTCAGAGAACAGTGTACCATTTTGTAGATGTTATCATTATGGCCTTTTCACCCAGAATTACCACGGCTGTTACAGTCACTACAAGGAAATGTTCTCCCACTCATTTCTCTGATAAGAAGCTGCCTCCGTCCTCATACTCCCCATGGTCCACTAGCCGGACTGAGACATTTGCAGCAAGGGCTTCAAAGGGAGGCTAATAATGTGCACAGTTTTCAGGATTGTTATTTTCCCCCCAAACTCACTGAAGTTGTGAAAACCCTCATGAAAAATGATTAGAGAAGTTGCAAAAATTCACAGACAGACACAAGGAAAAACTCAAAGCAATGCTTTTCATCATTTTGGCAAAGTGAAAAAGGGAGGGCCCGCTCTTCTTTCCTGTCTCATGGCAAATCATGATTCTGAAGCACATCCACCACATATATTTATGAAATTTTTGACAGATTCCTTTAAAGGGGAAAGCACAATTTCAATCACCCAGAGAAAAATAGCTAGTGATTATCTCATAGGCTACAAATGAAAGGGCAATCATTATTTAGTATGTAGCATATATTCATTTATTTAGTCAAGATTAAGGATGTAAATGAAGATACAGTCTTATAAGATATAATTTGAGAAAGAGTATTATAAAAATATATAACATGTACACACATAATATATATTATATATAAATAACATACGTATAAAGAATATGTACATACATACATATAAAGGACATATAAATACACACATACTTTTGTAGATATATAAATTGATAGAATTCAACAGAACGGACTATTTTGTTCAGAAAGTAACGTGAGTGCAGATTCTTTTTGAAACAGTTGAATCTCTTAGAGGAGAGAAATGTTTTTCTTGAGGAACTTAGAGATTTTTACAATTTTGCTTAAATAACAAGCTCAAAAAACAGTCTATGTTCTTTTGTAACATCTTTTTTTTTTTTTTTTTCCTTTTCTGGTCTCTACCAGGAAGACCAAAAGAGAGTAAAAACAGAACATGTTTAACAAACAAGCAAGAAGACAAATGATACAAAGGGGTCCATCTCCATTTGGCTCTGTAGGTATTTTCAATAAGGGATGAGCAGTTAGCCTGGTGGGCTCCCTGTATTGGGGACAAAAAGCAGGCAGGGTGGCCCAAGGGACAGCAGGCTTTTGTCATGTGGCAGCATCATCTGTTTGGCCTCCCTGGTTGGCTCAGCACAGTGGGAAAGACTCTTGTGTTGTGTCCAAGGGCAGCACCTCTGAAGCTCACCCAAGGGGAGACTTTCCCTGAAGGGAGGGGCAGCTAAGGGGTCCTAGGGCAGAGCTGGCCCAGTCTGAGCAGTCATTCTATTCCTTCCGGGATCCGAGTGCTACCACAGAAGCAGCATTGTTTAAGCCATTGCTGAATCACAAAACTATTCCTTTCCTGTCAGCCATGTCACCACCCTTAGATTGAGAGCCAGGCTCACTGGCCATGAGAACAAGAGGACTTGGAAGTGGGTGGGAAGGAAGCAAGATTTCTTCCATCAGATCTTGAAGACTATATTTCTAGCTCCCTCTCAGATAGGAAAGGGCATTGCTGCTATTTATTATTATTATTATTATTATTATTATTATTGAGGAATAAAGTCATTTATTTTTTTTTTTTGAAATTAGAGTCATTAAACGAACATGTGGCTTAAGGCACAGGAAATGTCATGGTTTCCTAACCAAATAAGAACTAAGGAACTATCCAGTTATTTTTTTTTTATTAGTAGTATCTGCACATCAGAATGTGTGTATTAATGTTATTTGATGAGATTATTGTCAAGCAAAGGATATGCGGGAGAGATTTGATTGCTTTAATGCTAGGGACAGGCAGATGTGTATCAAACGTACACAAACATCTACAAGCAGATAAGAAAATATTGGCCTTGCTTCAAATGAGATGGAGGCAAAGATAGGCAAGAATTATTTATCAGAAATGGAGTGGAAAAAGATCAGGGCCAGGTATGTGAAACCTCCAGGGGCTGCCGTTGCAAGCAAATGAACAGTAAAATTTTAGATGCAAGTTATTGAAGTGCTGCTGCACTTTGTTAAATAAACAACTAATGAAAATATATGAAAGTTGAAAAGGTAAAGATGTTGTCCATCATTACCTACAGATATAGAGTAATTGAGCATATTCTGAGGCTTATTCCCTTCAAAATTATGAAACAAGATGAATTTTAAAACAAATCCTCATTTCTGAACTAATGGTCTTAAATCCAGATGGTGATATTCTTTTTCAGCCCAGAGCATGAGAATGACTTTTCTGCATGGAGTTCAGAATATCTAAGAAGCAAGTGGTCCTCGAAGTTTGCCATGACCCTTCTAAATTGGGTAAAATAAACCAGGTTTATAAAATGTGATCTCAGTGTCTTCTGATGACATACTCAATAATTAGGTTGATAACCCTTATGTTTCTTAGACCACTGTATGTGAGATTTTATATATATTTGTCTATCATCTATCTCTCATACATATATATGATATATATATATATATATCATATATATATATATATTAAACCAAAAAAATCATTTAAAAATATTGAAAGCAGTAGTGCCCGGGGGTGGCTCAGTGCATTAAGCAGCCAATTCTTGGTTTTGCCTTAGATCATGTTCTCAGGGTCGTGGGATGGATCTCCATGTCTGTCTCTGTGTTCAGTGGGAAATCTCTTTGGGAATTCTCTCTCTCTCTCTCTCTCTCTCTCTCTCTCTCTCCTTCTCCCTTTGCCCCTCCTGCTACTCAAGCTCTTTCTTTCTCTTTCTCTCTCTTTCTTTCTCATAAATAAATAAATAAATAAATAAATAAATAAATCTTTAAAAATAAATAAGTAAAAATATTCAAAGCAGTTGTAGCTTCCTAAAAGGTGAAGATTTTAGTTCGGTTTGGGACAGAATTACTTTGTTCTGAGAAAGACACTTGAGTAGGTTCTTTAGCAACATCTATAAAGAAAGCATGGGCACATTGTGTTCTTGAGGAAAACTTTGTTGTGACCACTGAACTGAATGCAGATGTTCAACTGGAGAAGCTAACTGTTCTATTTGGTAATGAAAATTGGGTATAGGTTTAACAGAGTTCTGGAGGCTTTGTAACTTTATGAAAAAATGTGTCTGTACCCTGTATGGATTGAGATTTTCCTAAGCCTCAATGGTATTGCTTGATTTTGTTGCATCCTTACTCAAAACCTGAGAGTTTGAACTTTACCACAAACTGAAAGAAGAGTTTGGGAGAGAAAGATCTGGGATAAGATCCATCCAGTTTGGCACTGGCTGGGCTCTGGGTGCTCTGTGTGTGGAGTTCAAGATTGATGAACTTAGATAGCTCTGCTAAGTTTTAAAATATTTCTGGGGCTGTGTAACCTTACCATTCTGCATCAAATAACTGAATAGTCACATTTCCAGTCATTTTTGCCAAAGGTCTACCTAAGGATAAGAAAGAAGGAGAGGTGGACCTCAGACTGGAGTTATGAGGTACTTTTCCCTCTTTCTGGAACCTCATAGGGTTAGGGCTTGATCAGCGGGAAAAACAAGCCTATCTATTTAAGGGCATTTCCATTGACCTTGCAATTAGATTGATGGGCTAGGAAATAGGATTATTCTAAGGTACCTGTGTTGCACTTCTTTCCATTTGTTTTAGGCATTTAGAAAAGTCTACCTTGTTAAAGAAGATGACTTCCAGACTTGGAACTGACTAAGGGGAGAATAAAGGCTCATCTCTTAAACCCAGACAGGTAGTATAACTCAGCATCTCCCAGGAGAAAGTTTTCTCTGGAAGATTTAGCCAAGAATCAGGGAAAGGGTGAAGAAGTAGAGGAGATGTGCCACAACATTAATTTATTCCCAGTGTTCACATGGCAGCCACAGGATTGCTGATTCTGTTTTAACCCCCATTGCGGTATCCTGCAGTTCAAGCCTGGAATCAACCAAATAGACTTAGCATCAACCCCACCAGTTAGGGGCTCAATCCTCCACGAGACTTACTCCACTGAAAATGTCTGCACAATTTCAGGGTGTCCCCATGCCACTCATACTTCTGATCAACTGCCTATAAGTTCAGGAGTTCCAATAACACCCTCAAGTTGGATAATTCACTGGAATAACTCAGGGAACTCAGCAGGGTACTATACTTATCATGACAGTTCTTAATAGAATAGGATGCAATTCAGGAATAGCCAAATGAAGGCACAGAGGATGAGGTCTGGGAAGGACCTGATCTTAGAACTTCCATGCTTTCTCCTTGGGCATACCATCCTCCCAGCATATCAATGTGTTCACCAATCAGGAAACTACACTGAATGCCAGCATCCAGAGTTTTTATTGGGGTTTGATTACATAGGCAAGATTGATGGAATCAATGGCCAAATGATTGAATTCAATCTCTGGCCCCTCTCTTCTTCCCAAAGTTTGGGCTGGTTCAAAATCCCAACCCTGTGATTAGTGACTGGTCTTTCTCATGAGCAAACCCTGATCTGAACCAAAACTCGTCTTACTAGCATAAACTCAAATATGAACCTGAATTAACAAAGCTCTTGAATAACAGACATTTCTATCACTCAGGAAATCCCAAGAGTTCTACAAGTTCCATGGCAGGAACCCATAGCAAAAGCGAAATCCTTTGTTATATAGCACATCTCTCTTAGATGTGGGTAGAGATGTTTGGTGGGACTATCTCCTAGTATTCAAAGAGCACGGAAGCCAGAGCCATCGTATTTAGACAGACATTGGATCACATTTGTCATCACTTTGTGGGGAGACTCAGGCAAACCAGATAATATTTAAGAGATGGAAGTTGTTCATTTTTCAGGGTACTTCCTTCTTTGTTTGAACAGTGGCATAATAAGAGGAGGCTTGCCAAACCAAATATCATCTCTGAATATGGACATAAAGCCAAGGATGTTAGTCATGCCACTCTGATAAGCAACCTGAGGCTTTTACTATTATTCATACTTCTAGTCATCTTCCTGAGCACATCCTGATTTCCAGTGAGAGATCACTCACAGTCCTCCAGTTTGTATTGTTCATGCCCTGCAAGCTGGTAAAGTTCTGTGCTGTGAGAAGATAGGTACCTGTGTAGAATTGTCACAAGCCAGAAGAGCTGCGGATCGCGTTTTTATAAGGAGGATGTCGAGTTCAAAGAATTGCAGGAGCTCTGCTATTAAATTTATTTGAAAAGCTACAATTTGAAAAATTCTCGAGTGAGACATCCATTTTATATGTGTATTTACCCCTAAAACATGCTTCATAAAAATCAACAAATTGCTTGTGCTACAAAACCTGCCTGGCATTGCATGAGAGGATCATTCTGACTACAGTAGAAAATAACTATGCTCGTCAGAACTACAGGGAATGCAGACCGGTGCTCAAAGAAAATCACATGCAGTATCACACACTAGGTGACCATGGGGCTCACTGTTTGCTTAGTCTTTCTTTGGCCGATGAATAATGTTCCACTTTGAAGAAAGAAAATGTACGATACAGATGCTATCACTGCACACAGGAAACTGGCAAAAAGTACTTAAGTGATCGTCTACATTTACTCAGAAAGCCAGTAGCAGAATTGGGTCAAAAGTCCAAGGTTTTATTATTATTACTGAAGCAAGAGTACCTAGAAGAAAAAGTTTGAAGGGTTAAGGACCAGGTCTTAAACTGATCATTTGTATTGTTTTGTTTACTTTTACGTCATCCTGCCCCTTCTCCAGTGTCTTTGTAGATCACAAATAGATTGATTAATGTCTAGGTGTTTTTACGCTTTTTAGAACTAGTTCACAATCTCAAGTCTTTTATTTAAATTTATTTTACCAAAAGAACCAAGCAAAACAAAACTTTCTGAATACTCCAGGATTGAGGGAGGAGGAGAATTTTGGAGTCCTCTGCCTCATGCCCCTTGATTTTGTGATTAAATAACCTAGCTGTGGTTCTTTTTTTTTTTTTTTTTTTTAATTTTTTTTTTTAATTTATTTATGATAGTCATACAGAGAGAGAGAGAGAGGCAGAGACACAGGCAGAGGGAGAAGCAGGCTCCATGCACCAGGAACCCGACGCCTAGCTGTGGTTCTATTGTGCCTTCTGGTCCCTGGGTCTACTGTATAGGGATTTTTTTTATTATTATTATTTTTTTCTTAACATGCTTGAATAGTTACAAAGAATTATTTCTTTCTAGGAGAAATTCAAAAGAATTTTGGAAAACAGAGGAAAAATTTCTCTATCTGGTACCTTTGCTTATTTTTCTCATTTCCTTATAACAAATGAATTGAATTTCACTTTATAAAGGGTTTTGTTAGGTTTGAATATTTTTTTCATCTAAAACACATTAAGTTCTTTCAATACTTAAGGGTGCATAATTACAAATGTATATCATTAAAGCAAAGCTATATTAATTAATACAAAGCTGCCCCAGGGTCTAGTAGCTTGTGGAGGCCCCAGCAAAACTACTTAAGAGACTCCTTTCTCCTTTGTCTAAGCACGTTGATTTCTTTCTTCAATTTTAATTTTGTAACTTAACACAAAGTACATTTTGTGTTTGTACACAAATGTGCACAATTAGTTTAGACAATGTAAGTCAGGTTACTAAATAATAAATAATAATAGTAAAAAATAATCACAATAGCCATGGCTCTATCATTCAGGACAATATATAGTTAGTTTCAACTCAAATAGTAGAATAGTCATTTTCATTAAGCATTGTTTTCTTAAATAAATCCACTGACTCAAATTCAAGACAAAATATTTATATAAAGATATAAAAGCTGAACTGAGTTTTCTCTTGGATTATATGTAGTCTAGGGAGGGAAAGACAGGTCTACATTTGTGAGTTGTGTCACAATACAGATTTCTGCAAAGGGATTCAGTTTGAACATTTTCTAGTGTCTTTGGTGTCATATTAAAACTGGTATTATAGTAACAGCTTCTAGACACTACCATAAGCTCACACCAGAGTCTCCCATTAGAGTTGTTTTTTTTTTTTTCCCCATTAGAGTTCTAAACCATGAAGAGAGTAACTGACACATTAAATGCTTTTTTAACTAACCTGGACCGACAAAAGATTTCCTAGTGGAAGTTTTAGGGGGCCTACTTGGGCTGGCTGGATAAGCGTAGTTTGCAGTGAGCAAACTGACATGAGATATAAATGGAGGCTTTTAGAGGTTTCTGAACCTCACCACTATTGACATTTTGGGCTGGATAATTCTTTGTTGTGGCAGACTGTCTGTCCTGTGCATGATAAACACTCTAGGATGGTTAGCAGCATTCCTAGCCTCTAGTCACTAGATACCAGTAGCATCCCCCAGACTCATTGTAAACACCAACACTGCCTCCAGCATTGCCAAATGTTTTCTGGGGTACAAAATCATTCCTGATTGAGAACCATTGGTTTAGAACATGCTTGGAAATAACTTTCCTTTCACATTAAATATTTTAATGCTCCTGCATATAAGGTTTACTTTATTAATTGACTCAGCAAATGTACTTCTTCCTAATACATGCGAAGCCCACTTAGCCCAGACTCTGGGTGACTTATCTCAAACTCCAAATGATATGGTCTAAGTTAATTAATTTTATTGTGCAAACCTAATAAACATTGTATGAACCAGAGGTTCAGATGAGTTTACGTTTTTAGGCCTCTATCACCCAACTCTTATTAGTAACTCTTAGTCTAAACAAAGACTTGCAAACCATGTTACAATTTGCACAACAAAGAAATATGAGGCAAAATGTTAATTCTGTTGTGGTTCGGCATGTTACCCACTTTTCGGTCATGTCTATTATCAGATAGAGTAATTGGCTAGCTTGTGTAGCTGTAATTTTTCCAATAAAAACTAAAGCAGTTCTTGTTGAGGGAATATCTTTAATAAGAGTGTTCTGGGAGTTCAATGAAATATGTGTCATTTCTTCTGAAATCAGCCAAGTGGTTGGAAGAAATCGTGAGAATGTGAATGAAATGGGGAAAGGCTTGGGAAGAGCGTGGGGACTGGTCATGTGAGCCACAGAAATTGTTGCTTTTCTCAGCTCCCCTTCTTTTCTGATGTCCAAAACAAGAGCCTGAGGTCATCTCTCTATTTCCCAGCTGTAATGATTTCATCCTGTTCTCTGAGTATCTTCACTGGCCCTCTGTCTTTCAAGTAACTCTATACTTTTGTCTTTACTCTAAATGCCAATATAGGCTATTTGCCAAAAGATCCTCGGATGCCTGTACTATTCTTTATAACCCCTTTATTGAACCCCTTTCTGACTCCCCTCCTATTGACCTTAACATTTCAACATTCAAATTTCAAAAGCAAGGAACTACTTGCTTATTTACCAGATGGTCTTTTTGACTTTATAATAATAACTAAAAAGACTGGAAAGCACTCGTTTCTCAGCTCGTCTTTCAGAAGTCATGGTGCAATAGGACTGGAATAGACCCTAGGGATCATCTGCTAAAACTTTCCACCAGATGGGAGCTTTAAGAAGGAGGCTCAAAGTCAAACAGACCTGAAATCAATTTCTACCTCCATTTTACATTATAAGAGTGACATTGAACAGGTTCTTAAGTTTGCTGGGTCTCAACATAACTATTTTAAAGGAGAATAGGAGATCCTATGTTCCAAGATCATATGAGATAATGTATTAAATTTCTGACATATAGAACATAATTAATACATGTTTATTTCCTCCTCATTACTCCTGTGGGAGTAAATCCTACAACCAATATCTGCAATTGGTATTCCTCACCCAAATTAGAGCAATTTTCTTTTAATTACAATTTTTTGATTAGGTAATATATACACTGGTTAAAAATTCAAACACTATAAAACTAATCAGTGAAAAATAAAGTTTTCCGTGAACAAATGCTATTACCATGTTTGTGTGTGTGTAACCCATTAAATATAGTCTGTGTACATACAAAGGGAATCCCCTTGCACATATTCTTGTTTGACACAAGTTGCAGCATGTGTATACTCTCCTGAGTCTAGAATTTAACATGAAACTTATTTAAATATTTCAGGGTTCCTGTTTTATTGCCATGCTTACTTTTCTAAGCAACAAATACTCTCAGTTTCTCTACTATCTATCTATCTATCTATCTATCTATCTATCTATCTATCTATCTATCTATGTTGCATATCTATCTATGGTTCTCTATATATCATCTATCTATTCATATTTCTCATTGCCTCAATTGCAGTCTTTAAGCATTTGTTTCTTTGTCAGTGACTTTCTTAATCTTAGTACCTCAAACTGAATACTATATTCAAAAATACAGATCATTACGGATGCCTTATTGATTGATTGATTGATCAAGAGTTACTTATTGGAAAGAGAGAGAGAGAGAGAGAGGGGAGAGAGAGCAAGCTAGGGGAGAGGCAGAGAAAGAGGGAGAGGGAAAGTAGACTCCCCATTTCGTGGGGAGCCCACATGGGGCTCAATCTCAAGACCTCAGGATCATAACCCTGAGAACTTGACTTGAGCTTGAAACCAAGAGTCGGACACTTAACTGTCTAAACTACCGAGGCACCCTATGGACCTCTCATTTAAATTCCCTGTGTTTCTTATATGAGTATAGCTATTAAGTACAATATTTTATTTAGATAGTATCTATACAAATATGACTTTTTATTTTATTTTTTTAATTTTTTTAAAGATTTTATTTATTTATTCATGAGAGACACGGAGACATAGGCAGAGGGAGAAGCAAGCTCCGTGCAGGAAGCTGAATGCAGGACTCCATCCCAGGACTCCAGGGTCATGCCCTGAGCCAAAGGCAGACGGTCAACCACTGACTGAGTCACCCATGAGTCCCAACAAATCTGACTTTTTAAAAACACAATTTTTTTCATAAAACATCTTATACTGAATGGTAGTAAAATTACTGAAACAATATTTGGCATAGAATCACTTTTGTGGAAAATTATCTGATAAATATTTAAGATTAAATATTTAGTTGATTATAAATAGATAACATATTAGTTATCACATGAAGACTCATTTTATCTGTGCAGTAATAATAACATTGATGCAAACAATTAGCAATAATCCAGCTGAAAGCACATGTTTACCCACTTAAGCTAGAGCTTGGCAGTCAATTGAAATACCTTGTGATTTCATAGTTCAGGTATAGTTGAGATTCTAGATTTTAAAGGGAGCCCTTTTAAAAATTATGTGTGCCTTACAATACATTAAATAAGACTCTCCTTTGTAGAGGTGACAATGATTATGGAAAGTTTTCTTTGGGCTCTAAAAGTAAAAACAACTTTTTGAGGATGTGTTTTCTCTGAAATTAATTGACTTCTCATCTTAAATTATCTAGTGATACAGAATAAGCCTTGCTTGTTGCTTCAACCAACCTTGTCTATTTTTAAATCAATTCCTATTTAACTCACGTGCTAAAAACAGAAAACTTCCCGAAAATAAAGTGGAGAATGCCCCATTTCTCAAGTCTTTATCTAGAGCAAAGGTTTACAAACTTCAGCATAAAGTCCATTAAAGGAAACATCTGAGGGTTTTGTGAAATATGATAACTGTACGTGTGGACTTCATTTTTTCCAAAAGGGAGTGCCCAAAGATTTCAACAATTCTCAAAGGAGGAGCCATGAAAAAAATGAAGTTAAAAAGTCACCGCTCTCAATCAAGAATCTTCTCGTGATTCTTGAGAAGACAGCTAAACAGAAATTCTTTCAAAGTTGTAGGCATATTTCTGAGAGATTGGAAAGTAGATTTTTTTAAGAATACAAACAGATATTCAAAATGCTGTGGAGAATAGCTGTTTTCTCCTTAAATGGGGACTGTAATGGTTAGTTTTATATGTCAACTTGACTAAAATATAATAATATATATATTATATAGTAACAATAGTATACATAGTAATTATATATATATATATATATATATATATATATATATATATATCCTTGTTTCTCTGGAAAATTCTGACTGATATTAATATAGGAGCCAACATCAGAAATGGAAATAGAAACAGAAAGGATCAACACATTTGGTGAGAAATTTTTTTCTGAATTCTAATAGTACTAGACCTAAAACAAAAACAAAAACAAAAACAAAAAACAGAAGGAATGGCCTGGTGCAGAAGTATCAGAGATACTTCCTGAGCAGGTAGTCAGAAATAGTCTGAAATACCTTGCTTGACTAAAAACAAACAAAAGCCCCATTAGCTATTGAGAAGATGTCCAAGGAACCCAACTGAGAAAGTGGTGGAAACTGGAGAGCACCATGTAGTAGGGATAACAGTGAAAGATGGCTGCAAACTTCCATTGTCTGGAGGATTCCCACATAGGCTGTCATGGCTATGCAAGATTCAGGTCTTTGTTCACTGTTGTTCTCAGAGCATCATGGGACATTGTGCTGCTCCTTGCTGTGCAATTAGCATTGTGCTTCTAATAGAATTTCGTATATTAACATCTTATTTTTTTGCATAATTCAAAAATATTATATTACAAATCTAGAAGGGCATTTCCCTTTTCGTCTGTGCAACAGAAAGTTGCTAATCAAGTTGATTTTGTACACGATAAGGACAGGAATATAAAGATGTGTTCCCAACTATAAAACAAAAGAACTCACCATATCATTTATACAGTTACTACATATTCTTGGTACCTGACTCATAAGAGATGCTCCAGACAGTCTACGGCCATACCACCCCGAATGCGCCCGATCTCGTCTGATCTCGGGAGATGCTCCAGACAAGTGATGCAGCTGAGTGGCCACAAAGCACATCTTAGAAAATTTCAATCTATTTGCACTGAGGTTGTAATTCTTTTCCTCCAAATTCCCTTCATTTTGTAATTCTTTTCCTACCCAACAGCATCCTGGCAAGTCCTGTCAGCAAGTCCAGTTGGGAAGATGCAAAAAACCCCAGCCATGATCATTTCTTAATATTAAGCATAAGCAAAGTGAAACTCAATGTATTATGTGAATTAGTTTTGTCACATGATATGATTTTATCCTTTAATTTTTATAAACTTAAAGTTTGCTTCTTAAGCCAAAAAGAGGAAGGGGTATAAAGAGGTCACTATAGGGGCAAGTTGGTTTTTGCTTTTTTTTGAGCTCCCATTGGTGAGTTTTTATTTATTCACCATAGGAGGGCTTTAATAACTGCAATGCTTTGTTGATGGCATGGCTGTGTTTGCATTGGTCTTTCTTCCGAATACCTAGCAAGGCTCTTTCATCTTGCTCACACATAGCTTAACTTTGGATCAATGCCAAATTCCCCACCTTCATGAATGATTAACTCATGTGGCCTGTTGCTAATAATGTGTGCACTTGATGGCAGATGATATTTATTTTGGACGCAGTGAGAGCAGTCCTTGGATGTGTGATCAGGGCCGAGTGGTACAGAGCATGTGTGGACACACTTTCTGGGGAGAAGATTGCAGTCCATCTCTTCAGGTTGTCCCTCATCTCCCTTTGGCACTGTCACAGGAAGGGAGTCTTCAATTCACTTTACCATGCACAGGTTACCTCCAACTCAGCCTTGTCATTGTGATTCGTCACACTTATACTCCGTCTTTTTATGTGCTGTGTCTCATTGAAGTCTCCACACACTAGGCTGGTGCCCCAGGGTATATGCCTACAACAAAGATTGCAAACATAGTTTAAAAGGAAACACCGTGAAAGAGAAAAATAACGTTTGCAGTTGCTACTAGAGACCAGTTCCCACAAACCTGGCAGGTTTTCTAACTTCAACCATAGCTGACTTACAGGGCAGCTACCGCCTCAGTGCTCTGAGTATGATTATATGTAGTCACATTATGGCTTTCTTTTCTTTCTTTTTTTTTTTTTTGTCTTTTCTTTTCTTTTCTTCTTTTCTTTTTTTTTCTTTTCTTTCTTTCTTTCTCCTTCTCCTTCTCCTTCTCCATCTCGTCTCCGTCTTCATCTTCGTCTTCTTCTTCTATTGCAGTGCCCCCCCCCCACCTAACCTTCTGCAGTTAAGAGGTAGGAAGAACATAGCTTCTTTGTCTTTCCTTAGCTGACTTGTAAAATCTGTGAGGAGCAGATGGAGCAGACCACTTCACTGCCAGATGAAGCAATGATTCGGCCATTGGCCATGTTGTGGGACCACATCACTTATCTGGCATATTCCCATAGCTCAGCGGTCGATACTCTGTTCTAATCATGTCTGACCATACCCAAGCTGCAGGATTCTTGAGTGTATGCCCTGCAACTGCATGGGTTCCACATTGGGAACATGTCGGAAATTGTCATTCCCAACATCCCGGCTCTGGAGACTCATAGTAGGTAAGTCATGTTTGGGCCATGGGAATCCATAGCTGACAAGCATTGCAGAGATACCAATGCATTGCTGGGGTTGGCAGTGCCCAGTTCATTTTGTGGCATTGGCATATTTTCAAGGTGTGAAACTCTGGTTATAGGTACTATAATACTAAAATGACAGCCTCATTTGGACAGGAAGAGGAGGAGAAAGGGAGAGTATCATGTATAAAGTACTGAAAGTGTGCTAAGGAATGTGCTACGTACTTTATTTTTGTAGTCACATTTAATTCTCAAAAAATGCTTAAAAGTAGATTTATCGCCCCATTTTAATGATGAGAATTTTTTCTACCATTATGCTCTCTACTTAAATTAGAGGTGAGATGAGTTTGTAAGGGCTTTTCCCATTCTATCTTGTTGTGCCTACTTTGCCAATAAAATTTAAACAGCAGATTGGTATAACCTCCACACTCATCATTGTGTGTGTGTGTGTGTGTGTGTGTGTGTGGTATTTTCTGGAGAAGATGATTTGTTCCCTGTGTATCATTACTCTCCTATCAATGACATAGCAAATAACACAAATTTCGGAACTTAATATAGATTTATTTTCTCATGGTTCTGTAGATCAGAAGTCTGGATAGGCTTGATTGATTCCTCTGCTCTGGGTTCACAAGGCTGAAGAGGAGGTGTTAGCTGGCCTGGGCTTTTGTCTGGAGGCCATTGAGATGGGGGCGTGGAGATGTGCTTATCAGTAGAGCTCAGTTCATCATGGTTAGAAGCTGGGGTCCTTGTCTCCTGACTGGCTGCCAGTCAGGAACTTCTCTCACTTGTAAAGGCCACTTCCATTCCTTGTCATGTTGTCTTCTCCATTTCAAGCCACTGAGGCACATTCTTTTGTCTGCACTTGGGTCCTTGACTCACCCGCAAGTGCTCAAACTCAGTCTGGTAAAAATTTACACGTCTGTCTTCTGGCTGACATAGTTCTCTTCTGCCTGTGGCTGGGCATAGGAAAACTTCATGTTCAAATGAATCACAGTAATATTCATATTTGAGTGGCTAGTGCAATCACATCTTGAATTATCTATTCAGAACCATATCTCTATATATTATCAAATTTTCAATGGTCTGGTGACAGTGGTTTGGATTTTATATCCAACATAGTATTCATCTGTCAGAATAAGTTGGGCTCAAAACTCAATGGTGAGACTTTAAGCAACTATTTAAACAATAGTCTCTCATTTTACTCTTTTAGATAGTAGGCTCTTAAGTTCAAGGTCCATGAGGAATTACATTGCCTTGTTCTGCAACCAACAAAGATGAGGGCAAAAGTAAGTGCTTATAAAAGTATACAATGATGATTATAAACATTGGGATATCTGTGAGCAGAAGAGTTACACAAAAATTTCTCTCACCCATGATTGTTGCAAACACAAGGGGAGAAAATGATAATTTTGTGTCATCCAGTCATATGAGCACATAGGGAACCATGTATTTTCCCTTGTATTTTATTTTCGGAATAGATGAAAAAGTGAACTTTTTCTAAACTGGGGTAGTAGTGGCAGGGGAAAGTTTTTAATATATTGTTTTACTTTGAACATTTTATTTTTTTCCCATGTAGCAATACAAATCTACTCCATTTTCATTTCTTTAGTGGGAAAAGGCTTATTAGAAAAAAAAATGGATAATGGCAGAACTAAGGAAAGCAATTAGCTTTGTATAAAACACAATGTACCGTAGTAGTGTATGCAAACTCTAAATAAGGCTTTTTAGTTTAGAGCAACCGAAACACTTATGCCAAACTAAAAATAACTTTCTTCTCATTACTTTGAACCCACAGTCAGCGACACCTAGAAGGACAAGAAAAAACAAGCCATAAATGGTTTCATAGATGTCCTGCAGTGAGGTTGAATTGTATGTTTTTAATTATACGCATTAATGTCTCCTAGAAAAAAGTGCCCAATAACAATGCTTTCTCAAAGGTAATAATACTCCAAAATAAGCTCTAAAATAATCATTTAACTGTGTATTATATGGGAGGTCTTTGAAGCAGTGGAACACTTTCTAATTATCTGGCAAGTAATTTTAGAGTACATACAAACTTTGCTCCTGAATTTTGTTCTTTAGGGGAGTGTAGCTGTAGCTTCCCCACATAGGATGCATGGTCCAAAGAATGGGCGATCTTCCTGTGTATTCTGTGATACTTAAATAAATACATGGATTAAGAATCATTCTCACACACTGGAGAATGAGCAGGACCTACTTGTGATTCAAGTGCCACCTGTAGAGTCTGTGTAACACTACAGATATCTCTCAAACACTACCCCATCCTCTGTCCTCTGAAACATACACCATCAAGACTCCTTCATTTCTTTGGAATAAAGTATTTTCTTCTCCCTAAATCTAGTCCCAGTATAGAACAATCCTTTAAACTTGCTTATTCATCATTTTTAATGGATTAATTTTACACATTATTTGCAAACTGAAAGGTAATTAGTGTGCCCTGTTGTGGGTCATACTGTAGAGGAAAGTGGAGGAGGAGGGAAATTAAAAGCATGAGTAACTGGCAGATCTGGATGATTAATACCATTGGCTAAATCTGGGAATCCAAAAGCTGTATAGGTAGTTAATACCCGGGGGGCAGGAAAGGTTGTAGCCAGAGAAGAAAAGAGGATATCAAAGAAGGAAAAGAAAAATCCTTCAAGTGCTTTCAAATTTCACCTAATCATGGTTTCTCCTAGATTGTTAAGAATCATGGCCCCACTTCCTGATGGACAGTAGAGAAAATTTAATTATGCTGCATTATGATATAAGGTACCATGACTTTGACTTGGTAAGAAGAGATCTGATTCTTTAAGAAAATAAAATAGCTTTCATTACTTTTTCAAGCAGAGTGCTACTCATTCTATTCTACATACTTACCATAAAAGAGCAAAGCCAGCCTTTCCTGTATGCATATAATTCATACTCTTGATTAAGGACTTTATTTTGTTATGGAAACTAATCCTTTGGCATATTTATCAGGTCTAAAAATGTCTCCATCCAAATGTGGGAAATCTATAAATTCCATTATTTCTCTATAACTGGACTAAATTTTCAGTGATGGAAACAAAAACTTTACATTCACTCATTAGTGAATGCTATTTTTTTTTAATCTAGAAGAGTACCATCATGGGAAACTTGGTTTGTTCAGACTTGGATTCCTTACTTTCATGTTCATTTTTAAGATGAGGAACACACATAGGTGCTGAAAAAAACCTGACCAAATATGACAGTGGCCTGCTTGTGGGTGAATAGGCAAGACTGTGAAAGCAAAGACTTTGAAATGGGCAAAAATACTGTGTGTCCCATCTAGCACACCCTCTGGCTTCCAGGATTCTGTAACACTCCTCTACATACCCATCGACCCATTGCTTTTGCATTGACAGCTATGGAAATTGTAGAAAAGTTATTAGCAATGTGAATGGTTCTTCTCCATAGACCTGTGAGTGAATTTTGTCTGGTGGGATGCAACTGAGTATTACCCTGATATTAGAATTTGGCATTTATTAGACATTTATTTCAGCATTCTGATTATATCAGTAAGTGAGCGCTCTTTGATTTCTTCTTTTAAACATTTGCAACTAATTAAAGAAAACATTTGACATGTGTGCATTTTATCTTTGTATAAGGACAATGATTTTAATGCTAACAAGTCATTCTCTGATGGCTTCCACGACCTCTGCTTTAGATGTGACTGCACTTCCCTGGCCTCTGGTGTTGGCCTTGTTCTTGTTGCATTCGTTGCTTAAATTTTCACTGATGCAGTGACTAGAGTTCTGTTTTCTTAGCACGATTGGAAAGCTGAGCCCCACCTTGCTGCTTCCTCCCTCACTCTCAGTAGTAATGAGTCTTCCAGCTATTCCTTGGCATTAGTCTGTTTATTTATTCCTCATCATGGAACACTGGTGAATCTCAAAATTATCTCCAATGCCCCTTTTAGGGGCACCCAAGAGTTGCTCAGTGTCTACATCCAAGAAGGAAGGAGAATCAGGATATTATTTTTCATAACTCATTTCACTGTTATTCTTCCTCTTTGCACCTGTATACATATAAGGATGTCCTCCCACATTCCGTGTCCGAGTTCCAAATGGTTTCAGTAGAGAACTCTTTTCCACTTCTCCAAGAACGGTCCATTTTCCTTTTTTGTTTGTTTAGTTTTTTTCTATTGAGGCCAATTTCTGAAGGGTTCCAGTAGCATTATTACCTGTAGCATTACCACCTGACTCTTTACTAATCTAAACATTTCTTCCCATAGGACACACTTTCCCTACCCCACCCTGGGCTCTAACCATACTGTAACCCCCTTCCCATTAGCAGAACTTTCCTTTCTGAGTTTCTCAATGTCTGCATTTAGGACCCCATGCTTTTAAGAGGTAAAAGGTATTTTTGCAATTCAGATGCTTTCCCCTCTCCTGACAAATACTGACTTTTACAATAGTCATTTAACTACAGATTCAAAAACAGCCAGCTTTGATACTCAAGGTTGAAAAACCAGTGCCTTTATCCAAGGCCGTACCGATCTTCTCCAACCCCGCAGATAAAATAAGTTCATTGAAATAAGCCAAGTTATTTATTTCTTTTTACTATTGAATTACAGCTGACATACAATGCTATATTAGTTTTAGGTGTACAGCATAGTCATTCAGCAATTCTATACAATGCTTAATATTCACCATGATGCATGTAGTCACCATCTATCAACATACACTAATACAACATTATTGACTATATTCTCTATGTTGTACTTTTCATTTCTATGACTTATTTATTTTTCAAACTGGAAGTTTGTATTTCTTAGTCCCTTTTATCCATTTTCCTTATCCTCACCCCCCCACACACATTCATTTCCCTTCTGGCAACCATCAGTTTTTTCTCTGCATTTAAGAGTCTC
The DNA here is from genome assembly GCF_048418805.1 of Vulpes vulpes. Classification (NCBI taxonomy): domain Eukaryota; kingdom Metazoa; phylum Chordata; class Mammalia; order Carnivora; family Canidae; genus Vulpes; species Vulpes vulpes. Next base: position 27,799,920 of record NC_132784.1, on the reverse strand, counting down.
TTTTTTTTTTTAATTTGTGTGTTTATTTGTATTTTGTTTGCTTGTTTTTAGATTCCAAACACCATATGAATGAAATCATTTGGTGTTTTTCTTTCTACATCTATTTCATTTAACATAATACCTTCTAGGTGCATCCATGTTGTCACAAATGGCAAGATCTCATTCTTTTTATGGCAGGGTAATATTGCATCTCACACACACACACACACACACACACATGTGCATGCACGTGCACAGTCCATTTTCTTTATCCATTCAACTCTGGAGGGACACTTGGGTTACTTCTGTATCTTGACCATTGTAAATAATGCTACAATAAACATAAGTATGCAAATATATTTTCAAATTAGTATTTTCCTTTAGGTAAATAGCTAGTACTGGAATTACTGGATCATATGGTAGTGGTATTTCTACTTTTAATTTTTTGAAGAAACTCCATACTGTTTTTCATAGTGCCTGCTCCAAATTAAATTCCCCCCAATAGTGCCCAGGGTTTCCCTTATCTCCACATCCTCACCAATACTAGTTATTTATTTTCTTTTTGATACTAGCCATTCTGATTGCTATGAGGCGATATCTCATTGTGGCTTTGGCATTTCCCCAATGATTAGTGATGTTGGGCATCTTTTCATATGTTTGTTGGACATCTGTATGTCTTCTTTGGGAAAAAAAAAAGTCTATTCAGATCTTCTGCCCATTTTTCAATCAGAATGTTTTGTTTTTTTTTGCTGTTGTGTTATGTAAGTTCCTTATATATTCTGAATATTAACCCCTTATCAGATATATCATTTGCAAATGTCTTCTTCCATTCAATAGGTGGTCTTTTTGGATTTTTGATGGTTTCCTTTGCAGTGCAAAAAATTTTATCTCAGAGGTAGTCTCAATAGTTTATTTTTGCTTTTGTTAACCCCGCTTTAGAAAACTTACCCATAAATATGTTCCTAAGGTTGATGCCTAAGAGATCTATGCCTATATTTTCTTTTAAGAGCGTTATGGTTTCAAATCTCATATTTAGGTCTCTAATACTTTTAGAGTTAATTTTTGTGTATGGTGTAAGAAAATGGTCCAGTTTCTTCTTTTGTATGTAGCTGTCTAGTTTTCCCAACACCATTTGCTAAAGAGACTATCCTTCAACCAGCTTATTTTTAATGAACAGTGTTTCAAATAATATTTTAATAATATTTTAATAATATTTAATATTTAATATTTAATATTTAATAATATTTTAAACATACCATACCATGTCTTTTTAAGAGACCCAACATCAGGTCTATGGTGAAGACATTATTTACTTCCATTTTTATGTGTTAGAAAATAGACCTACAGATGTTATGTAGCTATACTGAACTAATAAGCTCACACAGTTACTCAGTGACAGGGCTGAAATTTGAATACAGAGCTACTTAACTCTTTTTTGCACATGGCTGAATTTCTTAATATAATAGAAGAGATAGATAATAAAATGATGCTATCCTTCATTTTTGTCTACAAACTGCTACTACAGTAGTAATTAGAATAATGACCCCCCTCCACCCCATGTCCTTATCCCCAGAGCCTATGACTATGCTGTATGCTACATGGAAAGGGGGGATGAAGTTTTAGATGGAATTAAGGTTATTAGTGATTTCATCTTAAAATAAGGATATTATTCTAGATTATCTTAATGGGCTTGGCATAATCACATGAGTCATTTAATATGTAAGAGAAAGGCAGAAAAATCAGAACCACAGAGATAATATCATGAGAAAGACTTGACCAACTGTTTCTGGATTTGAGGATGGAAGGAGGCTATGAGCCAAAGAATGTGGGTGGCCTCTACAAGGGGAAAAGTAAGGAAACATTCTCTCCAGGGCCTCCAAAAAATAATAATAATAAAGCTCTGCCGATTCCTTGATTTGAGCCCAGTGAGATCCATCTTTAACATCTAAACACCAGAACTGTAAGGTAATAAATTTGTGTTTTCCTAAGCCACCATGTCTGTGGTGATTTGTTACAGCAGTGACAGGAAGGTAATATATGTGCTAAAACAGTAACTCTTTAGTGTTTTATAAATGTACATTTTCCAGACAGTTGTATGACTTTATTTTTTCATGACAAAGACATCTTACCAAATACTTCTTACCAAAATCTGTCTGCCTCCTCTTGGACACACAGTTAAATATATTTCTTAGTTTCCTCTGTAGATATATATGATCAAGTAACCGAGTATCAGTGGAAGGAATATGTTTAGAAGTCATGCATGACATTTCCTGGCCAAGGCTTTTACAAAGCAAGTTTCCTACTTCTTCTCCCTACTTCCACAGACTGGATGCCACATACTAAAATGTACATAGAAAGGCAAAGAAAATAAAATAGTTTAAGAAAATTTTGAAAAACAAGATAAAAGAAGGAGAAATCAGCCCAATTTGAAGATTTAATACATAGCTATAGCAAGCAAGACTATGTGGTACTAGTGAAGGGATAGATGCAGAGATTAATGGAAAATAATAGAGAACCCAGAAATAGACCCACATTAATATCCCTAACTGATTTTTTGCAAAGTTGCAAGATATTACCATTGGGACAGCTTGAATTAATGGTACATGGGGTTTCTTTGTACTATTTCTTATAGCTGCGTATGAATCTAAAATTCAAAACTTTAATAAAACGAAATTATGATTAACGGGCCAGCAAAATCACCATCACCAGATAGTATGCTTGAAATGCAGAATCTCAGGCCATATCTCAAATCTACTGAATCAGAAATTGCATATTTATAAAATCTTTTGGCAATCGATGTGCACATAAATTTTTGAGAAGCACTGCTCCAGACGATATCAAATATTTGGCATTTAAGTTATCCTGATATTTTGTTGGTTTTGTGCTTTTAGTCACTTTTCATTTTTTAAATTAAATTTTCTTATGCATGACAGATATACATTTCATAGAATAAAATAAACCAGATCCTCAAATTTAAGTATATTATATCTAGAGTTTTTTAAGTTCTTTGATTTCTTGATATACTTTTTTCCCTAACTTCACCACAAGAAATTCTAGTCATCGTTCTTATAATACTATTAAAGTTACTAAGATGCTTTTAATCTTTTTATCTTTTGAAAATTACGATCCTAACAGAACTTGGCTTAGTATTTTTATGCAAAATTCATGCATCTAATCAATTGGGTGAAGCGGTTTTTCAATCTAATATATTCCAAAAAATAACTAGGTTAATATATTTTTATTTTGATAATAGTTTTATAATTATAATAAATAATAATAAAATACATGCTTTTTCCTTGTCCTTAGACATTAACACTGTTTTAGAGATGCACTCAAGCATCAACAATATCCTGTAGTTTCATCCATCACAATCCTCAATTTCATCACTTGTTCTCTAAAGTCAGAAGTCACGTGCTTCATTTGGTACATTCAGTGCAAAAGGTATAACCAGGTTCTTCTGTGTTCCCACTTTGATCTTCCAAACACAAGGCTTTCTTTCTTCTGAATTTTCTATCCCCTCAACCTGAAAAGCGAAATCCATGTTTCCTCAGGCCAAGAGTGCCTACAGGGTTATAAGAGCCAAAAAAACATAGTTAAGTGTACTTTCAAACACATATTCCCACTTGACCTTTGGAGCTTTAGCCCATGTGAATTTTTTTTCCAAAAAGTTCTGGGGGTCCAGGAGGATGAAATCCTGCATTTTATGCTCAAAGCTATATTCCTTGAACTTGATACTCTGCTTGATAAAAAGTAGGTACTTAATAAATATGTTACCTGGCTGGCTTGCTGACCACCAAGGTTAGACATGATTTCGCACTCTATGTAATTACATGGATTTAAGAAACTGACCCAACTGATTCAGAAATAAGTTACTTATGAATCTTGAAGAGATGACTCAGGATAATTATAGCCTCTTTTAAGGCTATAAAACATGACAGCATAATGACATTCACTAGTGAAAGAGACCCTGAAATATCATGAGATAGAAAGGGTAAGAAAGAATCCAGTAAAGCACATGCTAACCATGGTTATAGTTATAAATATGATAAAGATTACTCTTCATTTATATTTATTGAGTACTTACTATGTACTTTGCCTTATTTGATCCTCACAAAATCTTATGAAGTAGGTAAAATTATCATTCCATCTATAGAGATAAAGAAGTAGAAACTCACAGAAATGAAGTGATTAGCCCAAGGTCAAAAGCATGTGAGAGACATAGGATTCAAACCGTAGGGATCCCTGGGTGGCACAGCGGTTTGGCGCCTGCCTTTGGCCCAGGGTGCAATCCTGGAGACCCGGGATCGAATCCCACATCGGGCTCCCGGTGCATGGAGCCTGCTTCTCCCTCTGCCTATGTCTCTGCCTCTCTCTCTCTCTCTGTGTGTGTGTGACTATCATAAATAAATAAAAAAATTTTAAAAAAAAGGATTCAAACCCTAATGTGTTTAATGAGAAGACTGAGCTCTTGCCCCATTATAACATTCTATATCAGAGGAAACTACTTGGTGGCTGGTTAGAAATAAGAAAGTCTTCAGAACATAGACAATTACTCATATTGAGAGGCTTTTCAGTGAAGATACTTGAAGTGAGGTCTTTCCAGTTACCAAGGATCCAGAATTCCTCCAACTCTGACCTCTGAAAGTTCCTACTAAATCTTTTGATTTTGCATATTCGTGATATCTCATTCTTTTTCTCACAGCACGTAATTCAACTCGTTGTGAATTTTAGTGGATCTCAGACCCTTTACAATATAACTTTCCAAAATACGTCCCAGATTGCCTTACTGCGCAGAAGAAGCAGTCCTCAGTAACTCAGTAACTGCATTCTTCTACCATTCTCTTCTCCTGCTCTAGGTCTCTCAGTGATATCAAGGCCACCGTAAACATCCTACTGATTTCAACTGCCTACTATGCTCTTGATCTTATCCCAAATTATCAACGCTACAACAAAAACTCCAAGACCCATCACAGTGAAATACCATTTCAATTCTGCTGCATTCCAGTTGTCAGCTGATCTACTGCTCAGATGCTGTGACATTTTCATGCTCAATAGAAACCTTGAATATGGAAAAGCACCCCACACTCTTCTCCTCACCCCTACCCCCTTTGATCCCACTAGGACAGAGGTTGCAAAGTATTATTGCCTTGGGCTTCCAAAATCTTTCAGAGATTCTAATGAAAGAGTTCTTTCAGCTTTTTTGTCAATCTTTGCAAACTTCCCCCCTTTCCCTGGGAGCCAGGCAGGAGGCCAACAGAGCCAGAGGACAATCTGAGTGACCAATACCCAAATCCATACAGGATTCAAAATTTCCCCTCTCCTCTAACACTGATCCATTGTTTTTTGAACACACTTGGGTGCCTCTTGAGAGTTATTTTTTTCCCTCTATATTATATATGCCAGTTGAAAGATCAAGGAAGGGCACTTACGGTTGAGATCTAAACTGCACTTTAGTTGATGGGAAGAATATGGCTCGAGTGGGAGATTAAGAGAATCTCTCTGCCATGACTGATAGTTTAAGTGAAACTGGAGTCTCAAAGATGAAGCACAGTTGGGCAGGAACCACAGATTCTCAAACATAATTTCAGTAGTGGAATACTTTTTAATTAACAAATTACCATGAAAAAAAATTCAGTTTATAAAACGTTTAGAATCAGATTTCGAAAATATCTTCTCTAGTTCATCAACCTCTTCTGACTCACTACCAACTACCATATTCCAATAGGGACTATTCTCATATAAAAATGAGAAAATAACATTCAATGGGATATTATGATGCATCAATAGTCATATGTTACCATATCTAATTTTTATAGAACCCTTCTTATATATAAGAAAACTAAACATAGAGAAAGAAAATAAAGGGACACCTGGGTGGCTTAGTGGTTGAGCATCTGCCTTTGGCATAAGGTGTGATCCCTGTATTCTGGGATCAAGTCTTGCATTGAGATCCCCACAGGGAGCCTGCTTCTCCCTCTGCCTATGTCTCTGCCTCTCTCTCTCTGTGTCTCTCATGAATAAATAAATAAAATCTAGGAAGAAAGAAAGAAAAAGAAGGAGAAAAAAGTAAAACCAAAAACATGCCCTTAGTTTTGTCTTAACCATTATATTCAATCTCTAGATTAACTACTCATGGAACATAACACTTTTGAATAATTATTTAGTATAAAATCACTTCATTTTAAAGGTTATACTCCTATTTATATGGTATGTGAGTAAACACTTTAATAAAGTTAGGAATATAAGGACACCTCAAATTGTGTTTCTAGTTGATATTTCTAGTCTCCAATTTTTCAAATATTTTGCATTTTACTAAATATGTAGATTTCAGTGGAATAAGTGAACTAAAATCAGTAGACTAGAATTTAGGCACTTGGAATTGGCTTGGTCTATCGTAATTCCATGCAGAGTTTACTGTTAAAACTCTAACCCCTGAATATAAACTACTAGGAAGTTTCATGCTGTGTAGTCACAAAATGATCAACCTGGCTCATATTTTCTCTTGGTCCCAAATTCTTTCAGTTTAAGTAACAGAGGTTTAAATCTTACTAAAGCTTTTTAAGAGGAATAGAGGTTTCTTGTGGTAATATAGGGGCAGCTCACTTGATCAAATGAAAAGCTGGGAGAACCAGAGAATACCACCAGAACCTCAGAAACAGGAACCAGAGATTCAATACTGCTAAAACTGCCTTTTCAAAAAGATTTATTTATTTGTTTGTTTGCTTGTTTGTTTATTTAGAGAGCAATCAGGAGGAGGACAGAGGGGAAGAGAGAGAGAATCCTTTAGCAGATTCCCCACTGAACGTGGAGCCTGATGCGGGGCTCCATTCCAGGACTGTGAGATCATGACTTAAGCCAAAACCAAGAGTTGGACACTTAACTGACTGAACCACCCAGGTACCCCTAAAATTACTTTCTCTTAATACTTCCCTCTAAGTAGGCTATATGCCCCATGTGAAGCCCAACATGGGACTTGAACTCACAATCCTGATATCAACACCTGAGCTGAGGTCAAGAGTAGGCTGCTTAACCGATTGACCCTCCCACGTGACCCAATATTTTTCTCTTTCTTAATCTATGTTCCTGTTTTCTTCATTTTTGTCACTTCATTTCTTCATCTTTTTTTACCAACTTGTGCAGAAAAACATACTAGTATTTCTACATATATCCTTATTTTAGTGATAAAAGATGGAAGAGAACTTTTTCCCACCAGTTTCATTAAAATTGAACATTCTAGGAAAGGAATTGATATATCTGGCTTAGGTTATGTAACCACCTTTAATAGTTGCCAGAAAGGGGGTAATATGATCACTTCCACTCAACCTGAGGTCATGGTGTATCAATTTCCTAGATTAGAGGACCGACCAAAGGTTGACATTTATAAATATCATAGCCTTATAATAAAGAATTTCATATTAATTTTATCTCTGTTTTTCTCATTTCTGCTTTTAAAACTCCACAGTTTAATATTCTTCCCAGTTTAATTCCAAATACAAGATGGTTGTATCTGCTTACTGTTTAATTCCTTAAAGTACAGTTTGGGCACCATTTTAACTGCAGCTACCAATTTGTTTCAGGAATCATATATCATTTTTTTCTTTGTGCTTTACTTAAATACAACCTATATAGGCTTAATATGAAAGCTTTCAACAAGTAATTTCATGCTAGGGTCTTCCATCACAGAAAAACCTTGGTGGGAAATGTTTCTAAATTATTATTTAACATTTTCAACCTTATGTTTTTTGTTGAATCTTTGTCCATATGTTTGTCATGGCAAATTATTCTTTTACTGGTTCACAGTAATTTTTTTCTCTTGAGATATTCTGCATCTATCCTGTATTTCCTCTTCATGGATGTTTTCTAGAAGGAAAAATCAGAAAAATACCCTCAACCATTAACAGATGTATGTTTTCATATTTTCTGTCTCCATTTCTGTACTTTGTTATTTAATAGGTATCAGGATAGTGCAAGTTTCAATATATAACTTTCTATTCTTTTAGAGTTTATATAGTTATGTGTTATATATTAACTGAGTGTGGGATTAGCTGAGAATAGATTTTATATTATTAAAGTAGGACATCCTTGGAGCTTACTTATCCCTTTGAATATTTTATAATTCCTCACTATAATTTTTTGATAAAAAGTGTTATTTTGTTAAAATTTTCTTAAAATGAAAAAGAAAAGGTAATAGCTGAAAATGTGCATCAGGAAATAGGGAAGGAATTTGCATCTGTCATCCACATATAATTAGGAAATATAATTAAAATGGCTTTTGAGTGCTGCACTTTATCAATCATTCTGGTTCCTGGACTTTACCTCCTGAGAAATGTATTCTATCTTAAAAAAAAAAAAAAAGTCTTAAAAAGAATCCTGCTCCCTTTACCAAGATTCTGAAGTAGAATGAATGAATAAATAAATAAATGAACTACTGAATGAATTTAGGAGATGGGAAAAGGTACACATTTCATCAAAAGTAGGTGATAATTTCTGGCGGATTTATACATCAGAGACAGAATGATGTCCTGTGAAATAATCTGAACCTCTGTTATCAATATAAAAGAAAGTATTATAATATTGTACAGCAACCAACAATATCTATCACTGGGAGATAATAATAATGCTTAACGGGGATCCCTGGGTGGTGCAGCGGTTTGGCGCCTGCCTTTGGCCCAGGGCGCGATCCTGGAGACCCGGGATCGAGTCCCACGTCGGGCTCCCGGTGCATGGAGCCTGCTTCTCCCTCTGCCTGTGTCTCTGCCTCTCTCTCTCTCCCTCTCTCTCTCTCTCTGTGACTATCATAAATAAATTTAAAAAAAAATTAAAAAAAAATAATAATAATGCTTACTTCCTGGGTTACTGTATGAATTCAATGAGTTAGTATATGTAAAACATTTAGATTAGTGTCTATGGCTTTTTAAGTTCTTATGTTTTTCATACTCAAACAGTAATCATTCTGGCTAAGATGGAGTAACCGGGACTGGAATTACCCTTCCATCTGAAACATACAACAACAAAGTCACACAAAATAAACAAAACATTATTTTTAAGAAGCTGGCTATCAGATGATGAAAATCAGGAAATCCTGAGAGATGGAAACCATTCAAGGATACCGAAGTTTGCCCCGGTTTACTGTCTTAGTAATTTCCCGGCCACAGCAGAGGGATGGGAAACTGAGGCAGGGCCCAGAGGAATTGGTCAGCTGAGAAAAGGTACCTGAAAATCCAGGGAAACCAAGGCAGTTGGAGTTCACAGGACAAAGTATTTGAAGAAGAAAATGGAATAAAAGAAGCCCCCAGGGCATGTGCAGAGGGTTCTCCTTCAGGATGAGCAGAGGGTTGAGCACTACATGCAGGTGAGAAAACCACCCAACGCTGAAGAATGATCATCTAAAAGGATTGGAGGGAACAGTGCCCAGCATGCACACAGGGCCAGGGGCAGTGATTGTTTCCACAAAATGGGCTGAAAAACTTACTTCACAGAGCATTAGAGAGAATACTCACAATGGACATGCCTCACTATTATGGAATAATTATTCCCATCTGAACACTCCTCTGGATCTGAATAACAAATCATAAAAGTAATAATTGAACAAATCAGAACTGTTCCAAGTAACTAAATTGAATCCCAGAACAAAACACAAGATTTTTAGGAATGAAAAAAATCCGATATCCAACAAGGTAAAATTCACAATGTTGGGCAGTCAATCAAAGATCAACAGGCAAAATGAAGCAAGAAAATATGACCCATAATGAGGAAAATAATCAGTCAATTGAATTGACACACAATGAATATAGATACCAATCATTAATAAAAACAATATTATAACAGTTATCATAAAACAAGCAGCTATTATGACTCTATTTCATATGTTTAAAGAGTTATGTTGAGACATGGTAAATACAAAAAAAAATCAGAATTAAATCTCAGTAGTAAAACCTATAATGTCTGAGATAAAAAAATACACTGAGTGGGATTAACTACAGCTTGGAAATTGCAGGGGAAATAATAGCAATAAAAAGTATTCACAGTAAAACAAAGAGAGAAAAAGGACTTAAAGAAACAAAGAGGTTATTAGTGAGCAATGGAACAACTTCAAGTGGCCTAATATAGAGATAATTGTTGTCCTAGAAGGAGGAGAAAGAGAGAAGAGAAAGAAAATATATTTAAAGAGATAATGGCCCCAAATTTTCCAAACTTGATGAAAACTATAAATTCACAAATCCAAGAAGCTCAAAGAACTTCAAACATGAGAAATATGGGAAAAAAACCCACAACTATATGAGGCTTAGCATAATACAATTCTTCAAAATCTGTATGAAGAGAAACTCCTAAAAATATACAGGGAAAAAAGACATGTTAGATACAGAAGAATGAAAATTTTAAAAATGACATTAGATTTTTTTTTTTTTTTTTTTGGTCTGGACACAGCAAGTGAGAAGACCATGGAACCACATCTTTACAGTACTGAAAACCGAGATTGCCAATTTAAAATTTCATAGTTGGCATATATATATATATATATATATATATATATATATTCCAAAAGTGAAGGCAAAATGAAGACATTTTCAGACATATAAAACCTGAGGAAATTCACAACCAGCAGACTTGATCTACAAGATACTGTAAGTCTTTTAGACAGAAGGAAAATGATGGTGGATAAAAATCAAGATTTACATAAAAGAATAAAGAGAATAGAGAATGGCAATTACATGTGTAACTATACATATTTTTCTTATGTTTAAATATTTTTAAGGGGTATTTGACCATTTGAACAAAAATAATAATGTATTGAGGAGCTTAGAGCATAAAATGTGAAATACATGGCAACAGTTACGGTCCTCTGGGTCATCTAGAGTGTTTCCAGCATTGGCTATTTACCTGATAATGTTGTTGGCTATAAAATTATAGGATAATCACCCTGAGTGCAGGACTTGTGTTCAAATTCTAAAAAAAAAAGAATAGAAATGGGTGTAGGCCTGGGATTTTGAAATTTTTGTCATACTGCCAGATGGATTGCTCTAGGACTTTGATAGTCATTCCACCTCTGAGTCCCAATGTGTAAATCTCTAGAATGAGGCCATTAATGCCACTAAATTTTACTGATAAAATGTGTGATATTAATAAAAAATAATATTATTTGATTTGTGTCTACTGAAGGCTGAAAAATGGGATAAGAGGACTATCACACTTTAACTGATGGCTCTCTAAATATTATTCCAAAGATGTGTTCCTTATGTCTTGAATCACAAATACGTGGAGAAAGAGATCAAATAGAGAAAAAAGAGGGAAGAATTTTACTTTTGAACTTTTGCACGTGGAAGATTACAGGCATAACTGGAAACTGTACAAAGACCTTGCAATTATGGATTGATCTACCTGTATATTTTCAGAACTAAGTAATGTCTACCACTCCAAGGGGGGATTAAAAAAAAAAGCATAATAGTAGTTTTTTAGCTATATACAAATGATAAAAGCAAAGACATCAAAGTGGGTAGCCTTTCAACTCATGCTCAATTAGAATAAAAGTTTGGTTGCTGTTTTAAACATTTATGACTAACTAACTGTGACAGGCTCTCAGCTTTGCAAACGGGATGATTTTCAGTTGACTTTTGATCTGACTGACAGCTCCTTATACACTTCAGTGTTAGTTTATAACACACAACCCCACATCTGAATACACATGTGACTAATTAGGGACTGTTTATGGATCATCCACATAAATTTAACACACAAGAGTGAAGGCATTTTAAACTAGAGGTCATAGTTTTAATGAAATAGAGTTAATTAACAAAGGTGCTTGACCTATTTTGTATTGTTAAATTTTTTAAAAAATGAATACAATCTAAAGAGTGTTTTGCATGTATATCTGATGAGACATATCAGATCATTTTAAAAGTTAATATTAATGATTATGAATAAAAATTATTTAGGTACCTTTTAAAAAAATGGTTGGATATAATCAACTTATACTATAGACAGAACTTTGGATCTTCATTTCTAAGAACTTTGTGTTTTGTCCCAAAAGGCATAATATTCAGTGCTTTAAAGGTTGGACTGCACTCTGACTCTCAGGCCTACATTTCAGTTTTATCACTTATTAGTTGATGAATTTATTCAAATTGCTTTATCTCAGGGCACCTGGGTGGCTCAATGGTTGAGCGTCTGCCTTTGGCTCAAGGTGCGACCCCGGGGTCCTGGGATCGAGTCCCACATTGGGCTCCCTGCATGGAGCCTGCTTCTCCCTCTGCCTGTGTCTCTGCCTCTCTCTCTCTCTCTGTTTCTGTCTCTCTCTCTCTCTCTCCCTCTCTGTCTTTCATGAATAAATAAATAAAACCTTTAAAAAAAAAAAGTAAAGCCATTCTTTCCTTTAAAAAAAAAAAAAAGCCACACATGTTACCTAATGTCATCGTGCCTTCATTTTCATATCCGAAGCATGGGGATAATAATAGCACCTACCTCAGAGGATTGTTGGGAGAATTAAATTTGTTAACACATGTAAATCACTTGAGAGTTTGGCAACACTTAAGAATTGCTCAATAATTGCTATTATTATATCAGAAAAACAATAACTGTTAGTTAAAAAAAATGGTTATACTGTGCCTTGGTGAGAAATGAAGAGGTAATTCTATAAGGGGACAAAAAATTCTTAGGACATATATTTATTAGTAATATATAATAATTATGATTATGTTCATAATACAATACTTTAAATATGTAACAAATTTAGGAGCATCATTGCCCCAAATCACTCCTTCATCTATTTTGAATAGAGAGGATTACTGTTCTAAAGATTTGTCTGAAGAAAGAGACTACCTCTGAACTCAACATAATACCTTGAATGTCGTCTAGTGGAGCTGCTCATGATGGCCCACCATGCTGGATGAGGTGGGAAGACCCAGGACTTCAATAAATTCTCTGTAGACCTTTGAAGATAATAGTGACCTTGACATTTCCTCTAGACACATCAGGTTCTGAATTTTTGCTTTTACTGAATTAATTCCTTTCATGTCATGATGTTTAGTCTCTTACTCCATGTCATATCACACAGTAACTTTACTCATTTTAGCTTACCTCTATAGCCCAAGTCAGAGTACAGCCACCGAAAGGTAGACCGTTCTACCTACCTTCCTAGAAGCTGCCATTTTCCTATCCAAGGCATCCACATTTCTGTGGGTGTTTTTCTCCTTTCTGTGGCAAGATTATCTTTGATGATTTGGGGCTCACTAACCCAGACACAAGTGTAGTCCATGAATGGAAAGTTAACACCTCTGGAGATGACACTCAACCAATGGGAAACAGGAACCAGTGATCAGAGGACTCCAGACTCCTATGTTTCAGAGAAAACCTGCACATTTCTCCCAGACCATGAAGGAATGAAGACCTATAATAAGGATCTTGATCATGTGCTACTACTTTATGTTTTCCCCCTTCCTTTTCTCATTCTCCTTATTCACTTGTTCTCCTTTAAATCATAAATTACTTGGACACAAGTATTTGTCCATGTAGGCTTTGCTTTTGGGGGGAATCCAAATTAAGTCATTTCTCCAAATTTTCCTGGCACAAGATGCTGGGTTAGGAGACTTTAATAAATCTTTCTTTCTTTCTTTTCTTCCTTCCTTCCTTCCTTCCTTCCTTCCTTCCTTCCTTCCTTCCTTTCTTCCTTCTTACCTCCCTTCCTTCCTTTCTTCCTTCCTTCCCTCCTTCCTTTATTTTTTTCTTTCTTTCAAGTTTTAGTTATTTATTTGAGGGGAGGGGGAAGGATGGAAGAGAGAGAGGAAGAACCTTTTTAAAAGATTTTTTATTTATTTATTTATTTATTTATTTATTTATTTATTTATTTACTTTAGAGAGGGAAGGAGGGAGGGGCAGAGGGAGGAAAGAATTTCAAGCAGATTCCCCACTGAGTGCAAAGCCTGACACAGAACTCAGTGCTCAATATCATGACCCTGAGATCATGACCTGAAACAAAACCAAAAGCCAGACACTTAACCAACTGAGACACCCAGCCACCCCTAGACATCTCATTTCTTAAAAGTACTCAGATCCTTCTATGACTAGAAAGTTTCAACTTTGAGCAATATTTCCCCCACAGACCCTAGTCTTCCAGCAAGTTCCATGGCTTGTCCTCTTTCAAAAGCTCTCTCTTCATTTACTCTCTCCTCCTTCATCTTCTGATTCATTGTAACTTCTCAAACTAAGCATTTTATCTATTACTTCTTTGCCTGGTTCATGATAGTGATTATCTATGAAGTGTTTACTTCTTTTTTTTTTTTTTTTCTTTTTTTCAAATGAAGTGTTTCCTAATCAAAGTTTGTTATCTCACTAGAGAAAAATCTCTGGGGCAAGAAGTTGAAATAACATATTTTCCTCTACTTATACAAGCACTTCTTACTAAATGTACAAATTCTAATAGGCTACCCAGTAAAAAGAGACTATTTTTTATCTTCAAGAGACAATGTCAAGAGATACTAAGCAAATACAATCCAGCATAGTGAAATAGATATTCTTTGATTCTTTCCTCAATATTTGGATGGATCCCATTACCCCAGAGGAGTATGGCTTGCCTCTACCAATCCTCTGTGTTATTTAGAAGTAAGTTTGTTATATTTGTATAGTGGTCCCTAAGCCTCTTGAGAGTTCTTTTTAAGAACCAATGCTCCTTAAGCTTCTCTATTCATCAATTATAACATTCTTAATTACATTCTGCTGTCCTGGAAAGCACATTAAATCCATAGAGAAGAAATAGTCACATGAGAAGTTGAGATCCAGAGTAGTTACCTGAGCTCAAAAGCAGAATATGGTTGTTCATATTAGGTGAGGCGGAAATCCCTGAGTGTTTGCTTAGTGTTTATATTTATGGAAGAATGACTGAACTTTTGAGCATAAAGTAATATTAATAAATATTAATTTAAATCTTAATTTTGGTAGCACATGTGGAAGTGCCATTTGGCCTGAGTAGCACCTGGACTACCAGTAACACCACTGCCATTGAAAGAATGATCTTAGTTCTCTCTCTGAGAATGAACTTCTCTAGAAAAGTTAAAAGGAAATCAATAGGGGTGAGTATCACCAGATCAGGCAAAACAGGCTTTCCAAATTGGAAGAGTGATTGAGGCCATATGCTGAAGAGAAATTTGAAAGAAGAGTCACTGTAAATTTTGATATCAAAATAATGTAATACAGTGGCAAAAGTTAAGGGTACTGAATCCAGTGTGATTCCCAGAGTGACCACAAGACTTTTGATGTTTTAACGTCTCATTGTTCTCATCTGTATTTAGCAGATGTGGTATAAGGAGAAGACATAAATGAGATAGTCTGTGTATTTAACTTAGAGCCTGGGATACAGCAAGTAGTGTCTACAAATCAGTTAAAATATTTAATAAGCTTCAGTTAAGAGTGTTTTTAAAAGGTTAATCTGTATGGAAGCCATTGATATGAGTCAGAATACATCATGGAAATCTATGGAAGAATATGTAAATGAGTCAGGGATGCAAGTTCGCTTAATAAATAAATAATATCCCTCTTCTTTGTACTTTTGATTAGTTGATGATTAAATATAAAATTGCAAGACCAACGTGGAAAGGAAAAGTTACACAGCATATGTAGAGGATCATGCCTTAGACAGGAAAATTAATGGCTTTTCAATGATGGAAAAGATGAAAGACAAAATATTATACTGGTGTTATTTTCTATTATCACATAGCTGTTGACCTCGGACTTAATAATTTAGTAAAAGGCTTGCTTTGGAATACAGTGTCATTGGAGATGGCTGAAGATATCTTTATGGCAGTGTGGGAACCTTTGCAAAGGATAAAAGGTTTGCTTGGATCCAGAATGAGATAACATGTCTTTAGAAGAATGAGAACAAGGAGTACCATGGACAGTATCTCTTCTAGATTAGACATTTCTGCCCCCACCTTCACTTTTTTGCCATAGCTATGTGCCACCTATACTAGTACTTATTTAATATCTTTCTTTAAGTCAACTTCTTTTCAAACACTTGAATATTTATATCACCTAAATATTGCCTATATTCCCAAACAATAATACCTAAGGTATTTTTAATGTGTTCATTATCCTTTATATAATGCATGTTAAAGTAAATGTGCAGCTATCTCAATTTTTAAACAATAAAATCTGTTCATGCATTGCTTCAATTAATCTTATCAACCATCAGTGATAAGCTTGCTATACATTGAGAAGCAGTGTAACAAGGGATAGAATAGGAAAAGAGAAAGGATGCAAAATAATTTGAAGTTAGAGGTTATCATTTGTGCCCAAATCTGTAGAACTCTGAGCTATCTGGGTCAAGAATTCTTTGCTGCCCCAGGAAACAAAACAAAATGTTTTTTTTTCTTATTTTTAGGATCATATCAGAATCAGAAATGTGGTGCTTCTATCAATCCTATATTGTAAAATCCAAAGATTGCTTGCTTACGATGTGATTCTCTTGGTTTGTAAGTCTTTAACAAACATTTAAACATAATTTAGCACATACTTTTAAATCTCTCCCTCAAAGTTTGGGATTTTCAAACATGAGTGCTTTATTCAAAGCTTCTGAGTTTGCTATAATCCTGAGATAGAACCAAGTGAAACTGGGGAACCCTTGCTTATTCAGACCACTCCTTTAATTTTATATCTCAGGATATTTTACGTAGGTAATATTTTAGCACCATGCCCCATAGAGTATCTCTGGAACTTTCTGAGAATCTGCAGTGTTAAAGTGCTCAAATGTCTGAGGAACTAACATTTTCTTGATAAAATAATGCTTTCATGTCACAAAAATGAAACTGTCAGCTTTCCTTTGTAGGTTTTTCTCAAGCTTAAGAGCAGGTCCTTGACAGTTCTAGAATTGCCTTTAAATATCTTATTGAAATGTAGATTAACACTGTAACATGTTATAATGGTTGGAAAACCTTTCCCTTTTAATACTTGTAGATAAGCAAGTATTAGTAAGTATTAATATCAGCTGCTATATTTTAGCATTTTCCCTCCTAAATGTTGTTCTTCCCCAGGATCTAATATTTAGATTCATTTTAAAACAGAGCAGATTACCTAAGCCTGGAATGTATATTTTGTAATAAAAGTTAATGTAGGTAGATATGTCTTTAGAACATCAATTTTTACTACTCAGTCATTGTCCAGATCAGGTTAAGGATTAAAAGCTTTTGCTCCATCAAGTATCTAGAGGGTCAAAAGATCTAAAATGGAGAAAAATAATATAATACCCCATAAAATTTGAACACAGTGTATTAATTTAGCAATACTCAATAGATATTTATTTACTATTTTAAAATTATAATCAAGTCTAGGATAACACAAGTAAAAATAAAAGTCACAGCCCTCACATTTTGGAGTTGCGATGTTTTGTCTGGAGGCTGCTGCCCTTCTCACTCATCATTACCTGTGCCGCACAGGTGAATAGGGCAAGCGGGAGGGCCTGTCTCCTACTCCCTCTACCTCCGTGACCTTCAGCACCTGCTTCAAGACTACTTCCTTTCATTTTTGAAGCCTTGGGTTTGATAATGATAGTAATCTTATTAGTGCCATTAGCAGTCAGGATATATTGATCACGTCTAATACCAAGTAAAGACCTGACAAAATAGATTCTGTAAGTAAATGATTCTTAAGTTTTTCCTTAAGTAAATGCCAGACATTTGATTTTACTTGATCACCTCCGCCATTGTTAAATAAATGGTATAATGTGCCTTAACAATTGGTTAGAATTGCATAAATATATAGAGCGAATAATATATAATCATTGAATATTTATTCATATCCAAAACTGTGCTAGAAATCATGAGAGATGCCAGGGAGGTAAGACATCGCCTTGTCTTTGTGGAAAATACAATCATATTGGAAAGATTAGATGGATATGCTTCATTTCAATTAGGAAACTGTGGAATAAACCAAATGATCTAACTCTTAAATGTCTACCAGAATAAACAGGAACAGAAACAGCAACATCAGTAATAACTTCATTTATGAGGAGGTAGAAATGAATATTTTGGAATCAAAATTTGGGCTAATAATTTTTTCTGCAAATCTTAGCGGTATTAACTTAAGCATAGAACTCACCTATTGGGGACTCTAATAAAGAAATACCCCAGGTTTTATACATTCACTAATGAAAACATGCCACTACAGTTTTATATGTATCTTGTGCTTTGCAACCTCTAACTTTGCCAAGAATAATTACACAAACATTTGATTACAACCTAGGATGGATGTTAATACATACAGACACAGAGGAGGGCAGTTTGCTAATGGAAATGCTGAAGATTATGTGTTAGAGCTAGTGCCCTTTTCAAAATTAAATGCATAAGATAAGAGAATTTCTCTAATAAATTGCTGTTTACACAATTATTTTCACTAAATTAGGGATTCTACTTACATTTCATTTTTTAAGTGGAGGAATGAGATAAAATATATAGCCATTATTCATCTCTATGCTTAAACATAAGTATTTTTACTTGCATACATAAATAAGTAATGTGTGTATATGTATGAATGTATGTGTCACACATACACACACACTCCTTATCTGTACGTAAGTTTATTGAAATAGTTTTATTAAAAATACTTAAGAGATCACACAAGCTATTCAGGTCCCAAAATGCTGTAGTAGTTAACTAATTTATTATTATATATTTATCTAACAAAATAGTAGATTTTGAAATATGAATGTTCTCTGGCAAAGGTGGTATTAGAAACTGTGTCACAGAAATGGAATTGCTTCGATACTACAGCAAGGAGATGCATATCAAATGTATATAAACATCTGGACACAGATAAGAAAATATTGGCCTTATATTAAATGAAATGGAAACAATTTACTTAAAAAGTTTATCAGAAATGAAACGGCAAGAGGTCAGAGCCAGGTATGTAAAACCTCCAGGGCCTCTGATCCAAAGGAAAAGAAAAAAAAAATAATTTAACATTAAAATACTCAATGAAATGACCTCAGTCCTACAGTAGTTCTTAAATATAAATGTTAAATGGTTAAATTGTAGAAAAGAATTGTTTCTTCTATACCATCTGATAAATGAGAAGGCATTAAAGAACTTCCTTGGGAAGTATTTCCTGTCTTCAAATGCAAGATTAAATGTGAACTGGCTCACTGTGAGAGTGCTCATGTATGAGCTCTTAAAAGGGAGAAATAGTTGGTTTTCCTAATCAAGGTTAAATTTGATATCTGAATGGAAAAAAAGATCCAGAAAGAAAAAAAAAAATAGCTAAGCCTGAGCAAAGAAACACATTTCAGGAACACATTGTGAGTTCCTATTAACATATAATAACTGAATCGAATGGGTAAGGATTAATTTTACTAATTATTCTTTTTACAATCTAGAGCATTAGAAGATTAGTTATTCCAATAATCATTTTTAAAATCTAGAATCACCTGGGAAGCTTTTATAGATTTACTTATTTATTTATTTAATTGAGAGAGGGAGAGAGAGAGAGTGTGTGTGTGTGTGCATAAGTGGGGGTGGGGCGGGGATAGGCAGAGGGAAAGGGAGATGCACACTCCCTGCTGAGCAGGAAGCCTGAAGGTGAGCTCCATCCTAGAACCCTGAGATCAGGACCTGAGTCCAAGGCAGACAGACACTTAACGGACTGAGCCATCCAGGTGCCCCTCCTGGGTAGCTTTTAAAAATACAAATCTGTCTTCTAAAATTTATTAATTCATCCAATATTTATTTAGCACTTAATGTGTTTTAGTCACAGTGATGGAGGACTCAAAGATGAAAATAGGTAATGCTTGTCTTCACAGAACTCAGTCTAGGATGGGTGGGAAAAAAAATCAAGAAAATTAATCTTTATAATAAAAGTCATACAATTTTAAAACAAGGAGTTTGAGAGTAAAAGATAAACACTGATAGAAATATTTTGAGCAGTAAAAATTGTCATAGGTTTCATTCCAAGAACAGAATTCTTACTGCTGTAAGAGGATGGATTAAGTATAGGTGTTTGTGACAGAGAAAGCAGGTAAACCAGTTAGCAGATCATTGCAATAGTTCCGGTAAGAAATGACAAAGGCTAGGAGAAAAATGGTGTGCAGGATACTTTGTTTGTTCTATCCAGGCCTGTGGCCCCCCAAATATTAATGATTATGAGTGACATCAAGGGGTTTCTTAGTCTTTTAAATTCCACTTTAATGGTTTAGCTAACGGGAAATACCAGCCTGAGACTTGAGGTTGGCAACAGAATGAAGTTTGATTTTGATTCCCCAGCTCCTTCTGTGCTTTGACTTCTGCTCTTCTGTCAGAGGACATGGTTTATCTCAGACGTCTCTCACCATGGACCTAGCCTTTCTGGTTTCCAGTAACTCTTCCTTCCCTTTGTCCTTTCAGCCTACATTATCAACAGCGTCTTGTTGCTTGTGCCAAGCTGTGGGGTCTTAAAGAATTTCTGGTTGATTTCCACAAATATTACTTACCCTATCTTTTAAACATATTTACATTAAATATTTCCTTCGTATTACCCATTTTAAGTGGGTTACTGCTTTATGGAAGGACCCTGAATGTTACATTTGGCAATTGTGGAGAAGACATGGACATATTTACATACATTTGAGAAATACGAAAGACAGGATTTAGTGGTGATTTAGAAATGGGGTGGTGTGTAAAAGGGAGGTTTGGGGATGACTTTCAGGTTGCTGGCTTGACCAGTGGGTAAATGGAAATACTCTTTATAAGAGATGAAGATTCTCATCTTTAGTGGATAATTTAAGTGGAATGGCAGCAGGTCAAGGCTTCTGTCTGGACTATAACTTTTTGAAGATTCTATTTATCTATTTGAGAGAGAGAGAGAGAGAGAGAGAGAGAGAGAGACAGAGACAGAAACAGAGAGACAGAGAGGGAGAGAGAGAGAACATAAGCAAGGAGAGGGACAGTCGGAGCAGCAGACTCCCTGCTGATCTAGGAGCCTGATGCAGGGCTCAATCCCAGGACCCTGAGATCATGACCTGATCTGAAAGCAGTTGCTTAGCCAACTAAGCCACCCAGGTGCCCCTGTCTGGACCATATTGAGTGGAACTCTCAAGCAGACCATTTTTAAATTAGTCAAAAGTCAGAAGAGCAGGATATAAATCTGTATACATTTTGTTGAGGTGAAGGCATCAATGTCATTTCAACAGAGAACAAAAATGAACAACATATAACAAAGTTCAAATCCTCATGAAGTTTATGGTCTACTGGGGAAGAAGTTATGAAAAAAACAATAAACTACAATGTTAAATTAATCCTACACAATAAAAGTACAATAAACTATAATATAATGAGAAGACAATGCATTTTAGAGGTTGAGAGAAGTGACAGCTCATATTATATCCCAATAGATACATGTTGAACAGGTGAAAAAATGGAGGAAGACTATTCCAGGCAATTGAAACAGTATTTATCTTAAATCTCTGTGGAAGAAAGACATTAGTTCATTTGAGAAAGTGAAAATTGGCCAGTGTGGCTGAAGATTAGTAAGCAAAGGAAGAAATTGCATGAGATTAGGTTGCTGAGGTTGACAGAAAACCAGATTATTAATTAGGTCATGACTGTTAGGTCCAGACTACTAGGATGCTGTTTTCCACCTAGTCCTAAAGCAACTTTAATGCAAATCTTAAAATGCCCACCACTGTCATATAAACTCCACAATTAGATCTTGTCCCATGCACATCAGATAAAATCGGGATACTCAACATTTTTCAAATTATTTTACAATTGTACAAATTGACTCATCTATTTTTGTAGTAAAACACTACTTGATAAGGGCATTGATGGAAAAGAGAGAGTATATTTGACAAATCACGTGGAAAACAAAAATGTATGGGTCTAATATTTCTGTATGTCTTCATTCTTTAAATAGAACTTCATAAATTGCAATTTTTTTTTGTTTTTTATTTTTAATTGCAAATTATTTTTGGTTTTCCCTTTAGGTACCCTTACTCTTTATGACTTATGACATATGAAAAACAAATCTATTATATAGAAATACTGGGAAGTAAAACCCTAAATATTATTTAAAGCTTATACTGGACATTTTCACTAGGACTTTAACACTAAATTCAGTTATCCTAGTCTTTTTGCAAAAGCTAGTGCTTTTGCTAGTTTAGTGGAAGATGTTCATATCTGAACCTCAGGTTGCTGGTGGTTACTTACTGTGGTACCCATAACAAACACACAATGAACAAATTATAGCTCTATTCAAGGATAATACATTTATTCTTCAAATGAAGAAAAAATATTTTTAAAAAGAGCTAATTCTTATTCAGTGCTACTATATGCTAGGCACTGTCTTAAAATCTTCATATATATTAAGTCATTTACTCCTTGTAAAAATCCTATGACACAGGGACTCTTATTATCAGGGTTTAGAGATGAGGCAACTCAAACATAAGTAGTTACTTAACCTGTCTAAGGATGCCCAGGCAGCACACTGTAGCCTGGAAATGCAACGCGATGGTCTTGCTTTAGCGTGTCATTCTTATGCAGGCGCCATGCTAATCTTCTCTGTATCATTTCAATTTTAGACTATGTGCTGCCAAAGCAAGCGCAACAGTCTTGCTTTAGAATTCGCCTTCTCAGCTCTCACTGATTGGTATTTTCCCTTAATGGAAGAAGGTCCATTTAAGGGCAAGTAAACTATCATATTATTGAGTAGGTCTCAGGTCAAATTGTTATCAGTGATATTTTCTTGGGTGGCAACGTCAAAGAATTGGAAACTTTTGCATCTTATAGAAATGGGCAAAACTGGTCAGTAGTTCCTATAACCAGGAATATGTCACTGCACAGATAAAGGGATATTTTTTATCACTTTTGTTTTTCAATTTAAACACCTATAGGATAGAACTGAGAAATGAATTTGAAGCAGTTGCTAGTTTGATCTAAGCATTTGTCAGTGAAGTCAGATGTAAAACTGACTTGCTAGAATAGGTCTAACTATCTTCTAAATGATGGGAAATTTGGCAGAGGAAGAAAGAAAAATCATTTATTTATCTACCTACTATCTATCTATCTATCATCTATCATCTGTCTATCATCTATCTATCTATCTATCATCTATCATCTATCTATTATCTATCATGTTTATATCTCTTCCACACACATTTCTTAAAATACTGAAATTAAATGAAGTCTGATTGTAATGAATATTTGCAAATATTTTTGAAGAATAAAATTCCAGTAATTCTCTAGAGCTGTTTCTCAAGTTTAAAATGTCTGTAAAGAGCAGAAGGCATATAAACTTCATTTTGTAAGATTTTCTTCCTGTCAAGATGATTTGTTTTGAGAAGCATCTGAGGGTCTTAAGGCCACCCACCATTTTAATAACTCTGATTGTTCTGTGTATCATCAAGTCACTGCGTCCAATCTGGACAGTTTCATTTTACATAACTATAAATTTTACTCTCTAACTGTCATTATTATAAATTGATCTCAATAAGAAAATGTTCATCATTGTTAAGGGATGGGGGAAAAAAGCTCAACACAGCATATATTTCAAGCTTCCAACAATATAATCACACACTTCTAAGTATACAATTCTACGTATGATTCAAAGTATAAAATTTCTAAATACTATTTTGGCCTTTTATATTTCCCATTTTATTTTTTGCTGTCAATATAAATTTAGTATCTACTGAGAAAAGGGTCTCAACTGTTGTTAAGGATTTTTTGAAGGTTATTGTCATTTGTAATTTCTTTTCTATGAGATATTTCAGTGTTCAGAATTTAATTCTAGGATGAAGTGTCAAATATGAGGTTGCTGGCTACATAAATACTAACCCCCTACCCCCAATTCAATTTCAAAGAGCAATTCAGGTGAGAGTAAATAAATAAATAAAAGGTTTTGTTAATGTTGGACATTTGCTTGGTACCGTGTCATTCAAAACTCCTTCCATTTAAAAACAAAATTTGCATTGACATATGAATGATGTATAATGCAGCATAATTACTTACGGGGTCTTTGAAAAGAGAAGCCCCCTTTTTTCCAAGTGATTTAACTTTGAAAAGGAATTACTTCACATGCCCAACAAATACTATTAAAAAGCATTTTATGAGGTTTTTTCCCTGCATATTTCTACACATGGACAGACTATTGTGTGTTCTAAAACCTGTATTTACATGACACACTTTTATGGTCCAATGGGCAAACACTACTTAGTCCTAAAATAACATCACAGTAATGACTACAGTCAAGACAGCAAGAACACTCCACCATTATTATCCATATCAGACTGCACCAGATGGGGTATGTGTGGTGGAGTGCTGACAGTGGCGAACACTGAACAACTCTTTCTGGTATTTTTGTGTACTCTTAGGCACAGCAATATTACATTTAAAATAAGCAGTGCATCAGTTCTTTCATTTTGAAGAAATATATTGTATCATATATTCCTTTCTTCTTTTGAATCTAGTAGAGAAAAAAATGACATGGAAAATTGAAGATGACTTACAGTATATGAGATTTAGCCAAATTTCACTGGGTTAAAGGCAAGTTTCCAACCTCAGTAGTATTGATCCTTTTGTGTTGGGTCATCCTTTTGTGGGAACTGTGCTATGCATTGTAGGATGTTTAACAGTATCGTTGACCTCTATTGACTAGAAGCCAGTAACCAAACCCCAGAGAGTTGTGACAACCAACGGTGTCTCTTTGCGAAGAATGAACTCTTGAACATACACATACTCTTTGAACATATTAAATTACAAGGGTTGGCTTTGTCAATATCGGAGTTTTATAAGTCTCTAGATATAAGATGTATGTTGTTTTTTTTTTTTTTCTCAAAGTATACTTCATTCATGTTTATTCATTTGTTTTCCCTTCAGTCATGGTTAGAGTATATAAGCATTTTGCATCTGCAATATTATTTCACACATTTTATATTGACAGCAAGAAAATAAAATGGAAAATACTGAGTCAAATAATACATGGGGACATATTTAAGAGAAAGGCCTCAGTGTTTATTGAGGAGGAGAACTGGCTTCTACAAGTCCCTGTTGGGTCACAGGCTCCAGGAGACCTGCAGCTTTAGGCTAATTCTTGCCCAGTGTTAAGAAAAATACTTAAACTGAGGAATACTTCATGACAAAAGCGGCTCCCTCCTAAAATCAGTGGAATTTTCAGTTACATTTCTCATCTCCTTATGCTTTTGGAATAAAGACACTGTTTCTCAGAACTCGGGTAGTTGGAAAGAAGAATGAGACAAGATTATTTACCACATCACTGATTATAAACATGACTAGAATTGTAAAAATAAAGAAAAGAAGTCAGACTCTTTGCTTCTGCTTCATTTTGAATGTCCACCAGTGGGTCTAATTATCATGCTGGAACTGTCAATTCTGTCATTAGGCGTAGTCAGGGATTCATTGTTTTAGTCAATCAAGAGTTGTGCTTTGCAGCGAGTAACCATATATTCACGAATTATCAATTTTAAAATTATTAGAACATAATAAGAGTGTACTTATTACTACATTTTTCTCATATTAGTTTTTCTTTGATAATTTAAAAAGGCTTTCAGGATATTTTGTTTGCTTTAGGGTTATCACTATAAAGCTAAGTTATTATTCTGTAGCTATGAAGAAGTGCCTTCTGATATATATCTCTACATGATATAATGCCAGAAAAAAATAGCTCTTAACACTCAGTATTGGCATTGAAATATTGGTAAGTGCTAAATAAATACAATGGCAAAAAATAATAGTCTATATTATACATACCATTGTATTATTTTTAATGCACGGTATCTAATGTTATAAAAATTCAATACATAGTGAAAAAGATAAAAGTTTCACTCAAAATCACAAGTTCCTAGTAAGTGATCACTATGTCTGGGCTAGTTTGCTCAATAATAAAGTACATAGTCAATAGAGAAAATTAATGAGATTATATTTCAGGAAATACATGTTTAACATTATAGCTTTAATATTGCACTAATTTTCAGGATACATGCAATTTTTCCTTAAACAAAATTATTTAATGTGCCAAATCTGACCTGTCATTTTATATTTCTCCAGACTTCAGTAATCCAAAATAATTTGACCTACTTATTCAGGATTATCAAGTCTTCTCAGAAGCTAAAGTGTAAAAAATATAAAGCAAACCCTTGATAGGTTAGGAGAGAGAATAAGATCTGTTTGGATGAGCAAGCACCTTAATTCCCTGAATAAATATATATTCTATATCAAATAAACTTGGTCAATTTCTATATTTACTTTAATTTTTAATGTCGTTTGCTTTGTGGTCCTCAAAAACATTCCTCTTACGCATAGAGAACAAAATATGAAACATTCTGTAGTTAATTTTTACAATTTCATCAGCTGGTAGCAGAGGACCAGTTGCTTAGTGGATAATGTATTGGCTTTATATTCTAAAGGACAACTTCAAATCCTGTTAAGGTTATATTTTTATTAAAATTTCCATTAATTTTTCCATCAATGTGATTATAGATTAACATTAATTAATTCTTACCATTTTTGAAGAAATAAATGGAGCCATATCTGATTCAAAGTTAAACAAGACACTATTCAAGGTTTCTTGGTAACCCTTTCCTGGGTTCAGAATTGGTTGGGGAGAAAGGGAATAAGATATATTTAATGGCATTTTATTGAACTTAGCAATTTAAATGGCCTACCCTGATTTTCAAAGATATCAAATTACCATACGGATGATGTCTTTCTCATCAAATCTGGCTCTTAATGTTTACCACGAAAATGACAAAGGTAATTTTTAATGTTGGATGTAGTACTTATATGTATAAATTGCTGATATTAATGAGAGTTCTGGGATGAGGTCTTTCTATGCTAAAACTGATAAATCAATAAATAGATTCATATTATAGAAACTGACAACAGAAACCACTGGCATTGCTTCTCTGGAGTTTTATTTATTTTTACAGCAAATGGAAAACATATCCTAGGAAAAGTATAATCTTAATGCTACTAGGGGAATTCTGAGATAGATATAAAGGTGGGACACCAGGTATCCTCTTTGCATTAAGGCATTCTAAAACGCCCTCCTAGGAGGGAGTCCTGGGTGGCTCAGCAATTGAGCATCTGCCTTTGGCTCAGGTCAAGATCCTGGGGTCCTGGGATCCAGTCCCACGTGGGGCTCCCTGCAGGGAGTCTGCTTCTTCCTCTGTCTATGTCACTGCCTTTTCTCCATGTCTCTCATGAAATAAAATAAAATAAAATAAAATAAAATAAAATAAAATAAAATAAAATAATAAAATACTCCTAGGAAAGATGCAAATGAGGATTTTGATCCTGGTAGTACAGCTCTGGGTCATTGGGAACAGTCCTTTCCAGATCCATGTGTGACAAAAAAATTATTACCAGCTTTGGGGATGGGATGTTATTCAAAGTAAAATGCAAACTTACCTTTACACTCTAAACTTTAGTGACTAATTTGAATGTCCCATTCTCTGAAGTATTGCAGGACCTAATAAAGTTCCTACTCAGCTTATCTTAACCATTTAACAGTGATGGGAAGTTTGCAGTATTCTAGGATTCAGGGAGGAAAGCAGAGCTAAAGTTTTGGACAATAGCACTGTGATATTAAAATTTAAAGGAAAAGCCTAGGGACCATTATTTCTCTTTATCTTGCTTGTCTGTTTTTTGTTACTTGTAATGTGAAGAAAGGTTTTTAATCTCTTTAGAAAAAAAGGATGCAGTAGAAATGTATCAAAATGTAATCCTGGACATGAGAGATTTTTTAAAAAAGGCTGAAACCCCCAAACACCAAAATGCATGTGTTAATATTTTATAGTATATATTGAGATGCCTTTACAATGAGAAAACTATTAGGCTATTAGTTTTACCAACAGTATTAACAGTCAACATTTATCGGACATTTTCTTTGTGCCAGACAGTGGCAAGAGTCTTAATTTCATGGTAAGAATTTTAATCTCCCCTCCCAGCCACCATATCGGGAAGGTGTTATTATTTTTCCCATTATAAAGATAAGTAAACTGAGTTTTACAGAGATTAATTAGCAAAGACTAAATGTTTAGCAAACCCTCAGAACCAGGCTGTGACAGTCTCAAAATGTCAATGTGGAAATTCTTAAAAGAAAAAACTTTGTTGCAAAGAACATTGAAAGTAATGTTCTCAGAGTGGAACAAGAAATTGAGAATATATTAATTGTCCATGTCATAAATTGGGAGAGGAAGTATAGAGTTGTCTCTTAAAGTTGTCTGCAGACAGGATTATTACAGTAAGAATAAAATGTTTTAGCAAACTATAGATTGACATCCCCATGCAAAAGAGTGGAAAAAAAGATCTTCATGCCTAAATCTCCTCAAAAAACACGTGCATTCCATATGGGGCTGGGTGATCCAGAGCAGGGGTTCAGCACTTTTTCTTTAAGATTGGGTTTCATTCTGCTAACAGCATGTTGGCTGGATGCCCACTAGCAAGCAATTAAGACTTTGTGCTTGCCTGCATTTTAGTAGCTCTCCTCGTGAAACATGCAGCCACATGGGAGCAGAAGCTTTGCCAGCATGGGTCACGGTCTGGGAGCAGCATCAGGAGAGCTTCTATACTCTAAGGACTTGTAGTCTTCTGGGAAGTTGAGGAGAGGATGGATGAAGGATCGATTGGCTGTGCCTGTGAAGGAAGATCAAGAAGGGAATCATTAAGAAATGGGGACTGTGGAGAGAGACCTAAGGTAGAGTTAGGAGAAGGAAGCAAAATGCTACCAATGAACCTAAAGAAAAAGGATATAAATCAATGTTAAAAATTGAGACGCAGTTGGGTTAAATATAAGAAGAAGACAAAAACTGGATGGCTCAGGAGAGTTCCTTACCACTGAACTTGGATCACGCCCTTATTATTTTTTGAAAGCAACACAAATGCTGAGCACCTGAGATGTGCCAGATAAGAGGGCTCGGGACCTGAAGGCGACTGAGACATCTGCACCCAGAGATGAGTAAGGGAAGACTCCATGCCTGATGTGACACTCATATAGATTATTACGGAAATGGCAACAGTGTGACCATACTGCTTTCCTCTCCCCAGCCCACTACCTCTTTTTGTGCCTGCAAAAAAAGGTTTGACTCAGTTGGCATAAGGTGTGTCTAAAAGAATTAGAAAGCTTTATACAAAGATGAAATAGACTCCTTGGGAGGGGTCCAGCATTTCACGTCTGAAAAGGTAATCGGCCAAATCAGTGATTTTAAATCTGATTGATTACTCAAGACCTCCTGGGCATGATTTTACAGTACAGATGTCTGCTCCCCGCTCCTGGAAGTTCTGGTTCAATAGGTCTAACCAGATATATCCTCATGATGTAAACATTGCCCTGAACAGTTTTGAAAAGGAAAATAGTATTTCCTTTTCCACAATAGGCTTTGTTAGGTAGGAAGGAAGGAAGAACCACTGTCTTGTTGGCTATATCTGCAGAAAATCTGTAAAAAATACAAAGTTATAGAAAACTATCCTTCAAATTATTAATATGGCCCCTTAAACAGGTAATGTCACTGGTGTATGTGAAAACAAATTTATACACATTATTTTGGGGATACATGTATTGTGTTAACTGAAGCATACTTGATAGATAGATAGACAGATAAGTAGATAGATAGATAGATAGATAGATAGAGATAGAGATATAAACATAATTAGTAATTTATACTTTCTTACTATTTGGAAAATTAAACATACACCGGGTTTATATGGAGTCCTAATTTTATCACTAACTAGACTCTAAGAACCCCTACATGACATGCAGAAACTACAACTTTCTGAAAGTCAGTCTCAATCAAAAAGAATTACATGCTCAAAGATCTGACTCATAAGAATTCTTGGGTTTAAAATATTATTTTTTAGTAAAATAAACCTTTGCTTACACAAAATCTTATGCAAATGCCTAAGATATCCAAAAAGATTGGAAGAGTTTGGGGAAGGGCAGGTGTAGGGCTCCAGAGTCACCTCTTCAGCAATTGCATTATCGTCTACACTAGGAGCTCCTAACAGCCTCCTCAGTAACCTGGAGTTCCACAGAGCACAGGTGGAAAGCAAAAACATTTAAAAATTTATTCTAAATTTATTTAATAAATGTATGCATGTATGTATTCATTATTAATTAAATTTATAAATTTAAAATGCACTTATTTGCTAGAATTTAAATTTTAAATTAAGTGAAAGGGAACACACTGAACATCATAATGGATTCCAGTAGATATGTGAGGCTAATCCCTAACTGGTTACCTGAGTTACATCTCCCCAGTGGCTTAGGCCAGTTACAGAGCTGTGCACATGTGGCTGAATCTGTGGTCACTGTGGTGGAGTGCATGAGCGGAGGTAAACAAACAACAGGGCCTCTTTGTCAAACCCAACTGGGTTTGAACCTCTAATCTCCATTTGCTAGTTAAATGACCTTGGGCAAGTGAGTAGAACTTCCTGCTGTCTTCTGATCTCGGCCTGTGAAGTGGGGGTAATTTCTACCTTCCACTCTGCTAGAGATTGGTCTTTAGCAATGGGACTGACCCACACTGTTCCTCTTCCTGCATTTTGGTGAACAGGTCAGGGTAGCAATTTGGGAAATGGCTCTAACTCCTTCGGGCCTACTTTTCATTTCTCTACACAGAGTCGACTCCTTGTGGTACAAAAGAATTAATGGCGGGCTTCTGCTTGCAAGAAATTGCTACAACTTTTACCATGGAACCGAGGAGAACATCTTATTAAATTCCAAGTTCCCAAATATGGTGGTCACACCTTAGTGTATAATAACTATTTACCATGGTCTTGAACTATGCTTATGTACTGATGATCACAGGGGGTAGATTTTTTATTACAAATCACTGCATTTTCAATATATTCAAGCAAATGCGCACCTCCAGCCAGTCAGGTGAGCCTGAAGGCTGGCAAAGGGCAAGGGTAGAGCTCTCTAGGTAAAGCATAGATCATTGTGTGTTTAAGTGAATGTGTGTGTGTTTGTGTGTCTGCATGCATATCCCCTGAGGTGTACTGGAAAAGCAACAATAACAGAAATAATGACTGTGATTACCCCAAGGTGGGAATTCCATCTCATTTTTTGAGATTTTTTTTTTTCAACTGGGCCCGGCAAAAGAAAGGAGTGCTTAGCCTGCACAGCTTACTTCGTGTTATTTCCAAAGGAAGTAGTGTGGTACCCACCGGCACATATAAAGCTTTTTCATAATGACCAGATTTTTCTGAAACCCGTATGCAGTGTAAGTGTAAACTGATGCAATCAAAATAATTATTTATGTTTCTTTCAGGTAACAGCATCACCTGTTTTGAGAAAAAATGCTTCTGAATTCTTCCCTGTTAACGCACTTTACGAGGATTTTGCAGCATTCAGTGCAGAGAACCCAAACATTTTATTCTGGCAAGGGAAGCTTTATAGAAATATTTGCAATATTTTGTGCTAATCCCTCCACAAGTCACTTTGGTGTGGCAAATATTTGTTCAAGCAGACTTTACTACAGTTACAGAGTACATCAATCTGTTGTTTTAACCTTTAGAAAATAACCCTGTGTCTTCTCGAAGGAAATAAAGAGTCATTGATGAAACCTTTTAAGTTTTCAACTTCTTTGCAATAAGGTGCCTGGAAGAGACAGCCGCACGTTATCTCCAGGGAATGGATTAAAGGGGATGAAGTGCATCCCTGCTTACTTTCTTGGCTCATCTCTTTATGGATATGAGGGACCTAAAAAGTAAATGGTGGTCAAAAAGAACAAACACATTTATTAGAGCAGTTAGAAAGGACCGTTTTGATATTTGCCAAGTTCCTTCTCAATAACATGTTTGGCAGCTACCAAATGACATGGCCTGCCCAGAGTTGATTTTGATGAAGCCTCTGGGATGTGTTAAAAAGTAAACCAGAGCAAATCACGTACTGGAAAGCATAACTCAATCAAGGAAAAATGTATGATTAAGGGTGACATGGGCAAGGAAAGCTTTGCCAGAGCTCAGGGTAAATATTTGTATCAGTGTGAAGAGAAAGCTTTGTGACGCTGATGTCAACCAGCTGGAATTTTCATTGTTTATAAACTTTTGTTGTTAGAGTTGAATTCTGGCAGAAAAGGTACCAAAGAAAGAGCAGTTTCCCAGCATGAAAGTTTGAATTGTGATAAGGCAGCTTGACCAGATATGAATACAACGATGCAAAGTTTCAGCCTCCTTTTCCTTCCAGAATTCTCTTGCCAAGAAACAAGCTTCTTGCCTTAATCTCCCTTTGACAAAATTCATCAGGATAACCCAAAAGACAAGATTTTGTTTTATTTTTTTTTCTGTGTTACAGGATTTATGGCTTCTTCTTCCTTAGTAGGATGATCAGAAAGTCGGTAAGAATCTAGATGTTCTTTTTTTTTCTTTTTTTCTACAGAATATTGTCACATGAGTTAGATATTTTAATGATTGGAAATAAAAGGTTTGGGATTAAAACCAATTTTTGGAATAGTGTTCATCAACTTTGTGATGCTAAGTTATTTTTACCCCATTGTAGGTCATTTCAATACTTTTAAACTGAATATTCAATAAGTTAAAGGACTTGGGTACTTTTTTTTTTTTAACTCACCAACGATTTCTATTAAAAGGAAATCTGTATTTTCTCACTAAACTATGTTTTGTTGTACTTTTTAAAACATCGGAGGTCGCCATAAATCAAGCAATATCACAAAGACATGGGTTCATATAAGAATTTACAGTAGTTCAGAACAAGTAACTCAACTTTTAGGCAGAGAAAGAGTGGCCTCCTGCCACATAGCCCTTCCTCTATGAAAAATAACCACATGGTTGGTGCTCACATTGCCAAAGGGGAGCACGTTGAGATTTCCCATTTTCAGAGATGGACTGCTGCCAGAAACCTTCTCTGCAGTATGGACATTCTGACAAGTGACTCTGGCTTCTTCGAAGCCCAGGGTAGTCTGAAAGCTCCAACCTGAATTACTTTCAACGAAGGGTTCCTAATAAGACTCAATGACTAGGAAATAAAGAGAAATTCAAATTACTCTCAAGTTATCCTTTCTTTTAATAATTCCATGTTTTAAATATACTTCAATCAGACCGGCCTACACCATAGCACAATTCAGATTTACCCAGGGATGTTGTTTATGAAAAGGCTGCATTAATTCATTTAGGAAGACTAAGTTTGAGGGATCCTCCGCTTGCCACCTCTATCCCACAGTAAATGGAAGCCTGGCCCTACTGATGCAGAAACAGGACACATTTCAAACATAACCACATTACCCAGCTGCACTAAGAATAGAAACCAAGGCCCTGCTGGTGTAATTAGGAAATCTTCTCTTCCGGTCCCTGGGCTTTAGAGACCTGGATCACTTGCTAATTCCAATTTAGAATGCTTTTGTGATAAGGGTCTCTGCAAAGTAAGAAGGGAGCTGAACATGAAAACTTTTCATTTTAAGTTTCTGAGCTGGCATGTCCCTCCTGTAAAGAAGAATCTCTGGGTTTCACTAGCCTAGAAATCAACCTTCAGAGTGCAGGTCTGTCTGGGGCATTATGATGATAGTGTGTTTTCAGGAGGTGAAGAAGTGCCAATTACTTCCACCTGAAGTTTGCACATTTCTAACCCATTGCACCATACTCCCAGCCTGCGGAATTCAAAGGAACACATACAAAATAAACACCATATGCAAAGCTAGAAAATCCCACCAGGTGGGAGCCCTGGGTTTGGAGGGCTTCGTTTTTAGTTATATTAAGGCACACACAGATATAAAAGGAACTGACCTGTCCCTGAGCTATCTCTTCCTCATTCCCTCCCTTCATTTCAATGACAGGACATCCTCTAGGTCATTCTCTGTTGTGGATTGGGACCCTCTGGCATTATATTTTAATTAAATGGTCAGATTATTAATGCGTGAAAATCAGACACAGCAAATGTTGAGCTAACCATTTTTCATACATAATGTGTCCATATCAACATTATAACAGCCATATACTAAATATTGACATGGTCATTTTTAAAGAAGTAGCCTTGATAAATATTTGAGTTAAAGATTCTTGGGATCATGTGAAGTAGCTAAGAGGTCATGTCTTATCATTGATTTTTTTTTTAACTCTGCTGTGTAATAATAGAAAACCACTCAACCCCTCTGTTTATAGTTCTACTCCAGAAGTCAGCAGAGGAAATAATTGGTCGTACATTTTGTGGTAGGAATGCTAACATGCATTCAATATTTTGTTCAAAGGGAGAAAATTCAGAATAGCTTTTTAAAAACTATCTCTGTAGCAGGGTGCTGGGTGGCACAGCTGGTTAAGTGACTGAGGCTCAAGTCATGATCTTGCAGCCTTGAGATGGAGCCCTGAGTTGGGCTCCATGCTCATCACAGAGTCTGCTTGAGATTCTCTCCACATCTTCCTTCTATCCTTCCACTTGTGCTCTCTCTCTCTCTTTCAAATAAATAAAGAAAAGAAAACAAAACAAAACAGAAAAATAACAAAACAAAACAAACATATCCCTGTAGCTTAATGTTACTTGCTTTGCTATCTTCTTCAATGGAATTTTGCTCCCTTATCTTTTGAGAGTTCTCTTTCCCCTCATTTCAACCTTGTGCTACTGTGCAAGGTACCAAGTTAATATAATTTTTTACCTCTTGCTTAGCCACATTTGATTGGCACAACTTAAGGAAATAATGTTTCCTAGGAATTCGAGATACAAATATGAAATCCCAGCTCAGTGTTGGATGCTATCTTGAACAGAAAAGATGCAGACGTTGGGCCTGTTGACGGCTTTATACCTCACTGTAGACTTGAGGATGAGAAAAAGCCTCAGGTATCTGGCTGGCTCAGTGAGAGTAGCATGCAACTCTTGGTCTTGGGGTCCTAGGATTGACCCCCATGTTGGGTATACAGATTACTAAAACAAACAAACAGACAAAGGAACCTAGAAAAAAAAAAAAAAAAGGCCAGGCTGCAGCAAGAAGAAAGAGTCACATAGAGACCAGCAAAGTATAGAGAGGAGGTTTGTGAGTCCCCAAAACCAGCCTACCCAGTCCTACTATATCCAACTCCACCAGAGATTCCAAAGCTCCTAAAACTATAAAGAAACTGTACTGTTTAAATTAGGTAAATTGCATTTCTGTTAGTTTGTTAACAGTAGTTAGGTCTTAACTCCTACGTCCACTATGTTCAAATAAATGATAAAGGAGGGATGCCTGGGTAGCTTACTGGTTGAGCGTCTGCCTTCAGCTCAGGTTGTGATTCCAGAGTCCCGGGATTGAGTCCTGCATCGGGCTCCCCACAGGGAGACTGCTTCTCCCTCTGCCTGTGTCTCTGTCTCTGTCTCTCTCTCTCTCTCCATGTCTCTCATGAATAAATAAATAAAATCTTTAAAAAAATGATAAAGGAATTTATTGACTGCTTAGTCTTATGTAATCTCTTTTATGATCCTAACACTTAAAATCATCTTTTTTTTTTTTTTTTCTATTTCACAATGGAAGAAGCAAATCAGAGAAGTTAACTGCCTTTTCCAGGTCACACAGTCAGTTAAGTTATATCGAAGTGAACCCAGAGTCCATCCTTTTTTTGTGGCTTGCTAATGTTCTTAGAAATTTAGTTGAGGAAGACAAACTCCCCTACTTTCAGTAATAGAGAATATAATAAACTTCTGAATATCATAAGTGATATATGATTGCAGATAAAGGAATGTCAATGCAGGATGGAATAGTGGCTCGAGATGGAACTATCTGAGTTACAGAAAGTACAGCCAAATTAACTTATTGATTTGGAAACGTAAAAGTCTGAGGGTCAGTTTTGTTTCACATACAACTGAATCCAGGACCTAAAGGAGCTCATCAGAACTCTTTGTTCCCTGACTCAGCTTTGGTTTCACTGTCAAGAACACCCTCATCAGGCTCCCCCCAAGAAGCCTGCTTCTCCCTCCACCTAGGTCTCTACCTCTCTCTCTCTGTGTATCTCATGAATAAGTAAATAAAATCGTTAAAAAAAAAAAAAAAGCACCTTCATCAAATACTGTCCCTAAACACTTGCAGGGCCTGCATATACATGTAAAATGGGGGCCTCTTGCCTGAAGTCCTTTTCTCTTTCCCCAAAGATGGAACGTGGAGAAGAGGTTATTAGAGGCCCCGGATGTTGACAGAATGCTACTTGGCAGGAAATTCCAAGGTTTTGATGCCAAAAGCACGTTGTAGAAGGCAAGAGGTAGGCTTCGGAGGCACACCTCGTTGGCTTTTCCAGGAAGGCCACAACAGGAGAGCAAGAGCAGCGGCCTCTGCTTGGGAGCCCCAGTCGCCCACATGTATGAATAGGACCTAGTGGCACCCACCCACCGACTTCAGACTCACAACTGTTGAATATAAAGTCCGGGAAAAGATAATGAAAAAAAAAACAGAAATCTTAAAACACCCCAGAATTGAATCCTTTTGGTGACACTGGGTCCCATGCTCATACTTGATTCGATCATTGTTGCCAAAAGATTGGACTATACAGATGAGCCAGTGCTGATTCTGAGTGCGCATCTGGAGTTGGGTGTTGGGATCAGCGCCACAGACACACAGAGCTGGAGAATGGTTGAGTGGTAACGCTACTCTCTAAAGCCAGAGGATGGAGGTGGGCAGGCAATAGAACACAGCCGGCTGTTTAGGGCTTCACAGGAGAATTACAACTTGAGACGGTAAAACTATTATAATAATATATGATAATATGATAATAATAACTATTATTATTATAATTCTGAGCAGTAACATAAAAATAATAGCTACCATTTATAGAGCAATTAGTTTGTGACAACCATTTTGTCAAGAGCCTGGAATATATCATTTCATTTACTTAACAACCCTGATGTATGGATACTATCATCAACTTCATTTTATAAATGAAGAAAGTAAGGCTTTACGATTTTAAGCAACTTGCTTTGTAAGTGACAAAGCAGGAGTAGAACTCAGGACAGTGTGACACCAGCGTCATGTCATTAGCCGCTACAATATATATACAATATAATGCAATATATGTTAAATATAATAAATAAATAAATAAATAAATAAATAAATAAATAAATAAACATTTATACAATATAAATGAAAATTTCATTTCTCACTCACTTACCCCTAAACATTTGATATGAATACATTATAACATTATGAAAACATCTCATGAAAGGCTTGCAGAATTATAATTCTATATCTTCAATCCCATAGCAAGTCCAAAGAGAGCATGAGTGGAAAGGTAGGAACAAGGACGTTTTCTCCTTGAACTTGTTCTTCCTTCAGGACCACATCCTAAGTTTAAGAAAGTCGGTCTGAGTATGCAGGAGCTTGGAATCCCACCTTGCAGATCAGAAGTTGTATTATTTTTTTTCCCATTATTATTTCTTTTCTTCACAGTTTTGACTTAAAACTGTATAATAAATTGTATAACTCATTTTATTTGCCCAGGGAACAGTTTGGGTTGAATACAATAAGCAAGATTTGAAACTTTGGTGAAACTCTTCAGAGGATATCATTATACCTTTTTAAAACTCAAGGCTGAGGGGAAAAGTACTTTTACCTTGTTTTTTTTTTATGTTTTTATCATTATTAGAATGGTGGTAATGTCTTAAAATCATTTTTAAAGGTAATGTCATTTCTGAATAGTTAATACATCCCATGGTTCAGATCAAATGAGCATAAAATGTACACATTAAGAAGTCCTTTTTTCCATCCATGGCTCCTCCGTCCCCTATAGATCATCCCCTGATCACTTTTATGAGGTTATTGTACCTTTCCAGTATTACTAAAATTATTATGTAAAACTGTTTCACCGTAGCCATTACGATTTTTAAATTCCCAAGTTTCTTACCAAATTTTTCCATAAGGAAAAATTACAAAATCAGGGATTTCACACCATTTTAAACATACAGAGGAAAAGAGTCATGGGCAGAGGAAATCTGAGCCATAGCTACAGGTATCCCTTACCATTTTTTCTTCTTTGAAATCTTGCAAAGTTGAACTCTTTTACTCTTCAGACCATGGGGGTGATCCTGTGGGTGCCAATACTCACTGCAACTTCAGGTACTCAGTGTTTTCCACGGCCCCGCCACCGTGAATAAAATGGACTTTCCTGATGGATCCAGGCATTAGTGGAGAAGCCAACAAGGTCTCAGGACTATAAAAGTTAGAGAAGTAGGATCCCTGGAGTGTGCAGTAAATCACTGCGTGTCCCCAATAGCCATCATGTAAAAACAGAATAGTAGGTGAAATTTCAGCAGTCAGCTGAGGACAGGAGTGGGTACTAATGACGTGCAGACTTCGATTCAATCTAGGAAGGATGGTAACGGTCAAAGCTGATCAACATTTGGCACCTTTGCAATTATTTGTTGATTCTTCTATCATTGTGTTGGGGAAGAATGAAAACTGTCCCTCTACCCTTCTCCGTTCTTGGCTCAGACCCCTTTAAGGAAAGACAGATCAGGGGATCCCTGGGTGGCTCAGAGGCTTGGCACCTGTCAAGTGAGTCATCGAGTCCCATGTCAGGCTCCTTGCATGGAGCCTGCTTCTCCCTCTGCCTGTGTCTCTGCCTCTCTCTCTCTCTCTCTCTCTGTGTGTGTCTTTTATGAATAAATAAATAAAATCTTAGAAAAAAAAGACAGATCGACAAGAGAAAAACACACAAGTTTATTAACATGTATACCTCATATATACATGGGGGACACTGAGGGAAAGTAGTTTAGAACTCAGGCTTAAATTCCAATTTAACAGGGAAAAAGAAGGGGAGATATAGGACTCTTAGGGGAAACAAATGATTTTTAGGAAAAATGAATGGACCTGAGAGGAACAGATGAAAGATATGATAGTTTGTAAGGAAGCCCATCAGAGGGTGGTGTGGACATCTAGTCTCCTTTCCTGTGACAATGCCAGCCTTCCCTGGTGGTGGAAACTCATGGGGCGGGGGCGGGGGGACTTAGGACAACTGAATTCCTTGGGAGGAGTTGTCTTTAGCAGAGAGGGAAGGTCAGAGGCAGCCTCTCCCTGGATTTGCTTTTCAAAGGCCTATGAGTGCCATACTTTGGGGCTGCATCTTCAGCCACTCTTCACTTGATTCCAAACTCTATCAAGGCAATTTTGTTCACTGCTGAAACCCTGTTTCCCTGACTCTAGTGTGATGTTCAATAAATAAGGAAGAGGCTGCCTGGAAGAGGAGGCGATCTAGGTCAAGGGCTGTTCAAGCAGAACTCATACCTCCATCTTGAGAGAAATTGGTGAAGAAGCTGACCTTTATGGTTTCCATCCGACTCCAGGGTGCTGTGATTCTCGGAGTAGCAGAATCAGTTACTATTCGGATTCCTCAAAGGAAAGGCAGAAAAATGTGCAGCACACAAAAAACTATGGGGTCACGTCCTGCAGGTGATGTGAGGGGTAGGGACCATGCCAAGGATGGGGACCCTTTGGGAAATCACTGATACTGCCCGGCTGCCCCCAAAGCAGGAGTGGAGCTC
This sequence comes from Vulpes vulpes, assembly GCF_048418805.1. Lineage (NCBI taxonomy): Eukaryota > Metazoa > Chordata > Mammalia > Carnivora > Canidae > Vulpes > Vulpes vulpes. The sequence goes on along the minus strand of NC_132784.1, from coordinate 27,760,536 downwards.
GGTGGCCTGAAGGATCATGGTTAGAAGAATACATAACTAAAATAAAGTCCTTACATGGGCCACAGGGCTCTTCCGTCTTCCCAGCAAAAATGTAAAAGACCATGTTTCCTAAGGAAAACAAAAATGAAAGAGTAAAAGCAGGCATAGAGTCTTGGAAGCGAAATGAAAAACAAACACATAAAAATGAAAAGCAAGCAAACAAAAACCAATTGCTGTCCGGGAGGAATAAAAGCAGAGAGGGAAGTAGTAAATCAGAAAGGAATGGGAACAGCATCCTGTGTTTTCAGACTCTTTGGGTTAGAACCTCTCATCCGGTGTCTTTGCAACGTGGTAAGCACCTGTAATGGGTTTATTGGTAAAAATCAACGCGTTTAAAACCTGCCTGTCTGGAAAGGAAACCTAATGAGAAACCTTATAGAAATGGATGGTGAGGCAATGGGAATGTTTGCATCGGTCAGAAATATGTGACTCGTTCCTGGGGCTGGGCCTCGCTTGACCCTAGGGCAGGGAAGCCGGGGCCTGGGAGAGATGGAGAGGGCGTCCGAGTGCGCTGCCTCCGGGCCTGGGTCGAGGCCCGGGGTGGACACAGGCTGGGGGAGGCAGCTCTCTGCACCGCAGCCCCGGCCCACAGGCAGGCCACCTCTTGCCCTCTCTCCCACTGCGGGGGGCTGCGCTCGCAAGTCCCCCTCAACGTGGAGAAGGGCCCTGCCCAACGGGCCCTGCCTGCCAACCAGCCTCCCCCGTCCCTGGACTCGTAGTCTCCACTCCTCTCTCGATTCTCTTGCAGCAAGCCCTTCTCCTCTTATAAAACAGAAAAGAAATAAGGCCGTAATTACTTTTTCACACCCTCTACTAATATAAGCCCAGCAAATACTCCCCTTTTCCCTAGACTTCAGTAAGCACAGATTTGGGATCCTGCGAGCATTCTTATAAAAGGGCCGTGATTCTGTGGCACTAGAAATTGAAGAAAGAAGGGAAGAAAAAAGAAAAAAAAAAAAAAAAAAGCAACTCTCCGTCTGCTCAGAACACACACATTTGGACTATTTAACAACTTGGGCCTCAGTGGCCTGTTAGCCCCTCTCTGTGGACTTGACCTTTGAGTGGATGAGAGTACAAGGCCTAGGAGACTGGGGGTGTGTGGGGAGAGAGGAGCCAGGCCCCAGAACCACAGAAAGCCAGACAGCTAACTGTCCCCCCACCCACCCGCTCTGTACTGTCCCCTGAAGGGGCAGCCCAGTCGCTGTGCGGACCCTGTTTCTGCTCACATCTAGGCCTAACATCTAACAGCCGAGTTGTCAACGAATGCCATTAGCACAGACGTGCCACAGGCACTCGGGGCCGGAGCGGCGGGCAATCTGGACCAGCGTGGGCTGGGCAGGCATGGAGGGGGGGTTGGCTGGGGGGCAGCTTACAGTCATTACGGACCTGGGCTCTGTTCAAACCAGTGACCTAGAAATGAAGGGCTCCAAATCCCATTACTAATTCCCCGAGCCATCAAGTCTCCCCTATGGCCTGGATCTTGTCCTGAAACCCAGGTCTCCTGTGGAAATAGCATCCGACGGCGGCCACCGCCTTGGCAGGCAGAGGTTTTGAAACAGAGGAGGGGACACAAAGAGGGGAATGTGCACATACAGAGTTGGCTTTAATTATCACTCTGAAGTTGCTCAGCAACTTTCAACCTCAAAACCTGAGCCTTCTTTAAAGTGAAAAGCTTTGCCAGGAAGTACAAGAATGGTGTTCAAACAAACACGGCCTTCTGTTTGGTCTGAATGGGGGAAATCCACAGCCCCCCCACTCCCTAACTGAGGAATAATGAGAGGAAGCCAAATGAGAGGAAGTTGTTGAAAAGGAAAGAAAGCGATGAAATGAGTATTGCAAGGATGAGAAGAATATTTACTGCCCGAGGAAGAGAGAGGAGCCAGATGAAAGCACCCTTGAACGGCTTTCCCCCTCTTGCTTGCTACCTCTGCGGCGCTCTCCAAGGCCTCTCATCAGAGGGGGACAATTAGTTTTCGGTGAACAGTAGGATCTGGGGGAGCTGGGTGCAGCCCAGGCCGCAGCGAGCTGGTGAGGAGGCAGGCGAGGAGGCGCGGGCCTGGCCGCCGGCGCTGCGCACAGGCCTGTAGGTGGAGCTGCACTCTGCAGTTCGAGGAGCTCGGCCTCCACAATGAAGCAATTGTTTCCTGTCTCCACTTAGCAATTCCTCCCCTCTCCTTCGGCTCTTTCTGGTCGCATGTTCTATTTATTTTAATGTATACCTTTGTGGAAAGCCTGTCTCCGAGGGGTCAGATACCCGGTTGATATGTGGCCTTCAAGGGGGAGAAGGGAGTGCAGCCTATTCCCATGACATCCCAGGGCTTTGTAGAGCCAAAAAAACCTTCTCAGGAACACCTAATCCTTGGGCTCTGGCCAAGGACCACAATCCTTCTGCACAACTGACATGGGCCACTCGGGACACTTGAGAGCTTTAGGTGTGTCTCTCTGAAGTCAGCCCCGGCCAAGCATGAGGCAAATGTGCCCGACCAAAGAAAATAAATTATGTGGACTCCAATTTTCAGCAGTTATGAAGTATTAAATTACACATGCGAAGAATTCACTCTGGGATTAACCCTTTGGAACTGGAACAGGGTCCTGTCCCAGCGCTGGGGATGGGGAAGGGAGCGGGATCCCTGGAAGGCCTGCATCGCCAAAGATGCAGAGGTGCCCCCCCTTCCCAGGGGGGGGGGCAGGGGTGCTCACAGGAGGAAGATCCTAGTGAAATCCAAACACGTTCCACTGCGACCTGGGCTGGGACAGGGGGTCTGTGGGTTTGGAGGCCTCTGTGCCAGCTCTTAGGGCCTGCTGCGCCCGGTAGATGGTTCCAGCGACCCTGGGGAGCTCCTGAGTTCACGGTGAATGCCACTCTGGGCACATGATCTGCACGCATTGCCTCCTAAGTCACACAGGCCCCGTGGCTGCTTCTTCCCTGGGGTTTGCAGAAGTGGTGGAGAGCCACGGGAACTTGACTGAAATCACAACCACCGAACTCCTGCAGAGGCATCTGCCTCCTGTGACTCAGGGAGCGACAGCAAAGGACATCCTGCCCAGCCCCTTTCCAGAATTCTGGGGGCCCCAGCACCCTCCGAAGCACCTAAGCCTTTGGTCCGGGATGGGGCTGAAATCGAACACGGAGATTTCTGCAGCAGAGCAACAGAAATCTGCTGTTTGTTTCCCTTTGAAAGGCTATTTATTTACCAAATGACCGCAGAAAGCACATCTTCAGCAATAACAGGAAAAAAAAAATCAGTCTTCAAGAACCTAATTTTTTTTTTGACCAAGTTAACTTTCCAGTACACTATGTGTCTTAGGGTACGCAAAGCAGGTTTCGGGGAAGCATCCAGACCTGTCCTTCTCCTCCCCCCCCCCAACTCTCTGCTGTCAGAGGGCCTGTGTGATCTACAGGAAGTGCAGGGTGTCTGGGGGCTGGCCAGTCGAGTCCCCAAACAAACCCCTCACTCACCTCCCGTGGGCCTCTAGAAACCATAAGCATGCAACCACATGCATGGGAAACCCCGTGGATCTCATCCACGTGCCTCATTTCAACCAAGAGGGAACTGAGGCTGGCAGAGAAACTACGAGCTGCTCACAGCCCACCCCCAGCTAGGACTGTGGGCATCCTGACTTTCGATGCTCAAACAATAAATCTCTCGTTGGGGCAAGAGGTTGCTTGCTCTGTGCCTTAGCTGCTCCCATCGGCCCAGAGAATTGGTCTTTTCAAATCTTTGTTATTCTGAGTGAAACACTGTGGGGCACATATAGAGGCTCACTGAATTCATCCACGTGGTAACGGATGGGTGCCTGCGTGTTTCTGTGGGTTAAAACCAGAGAGCAAGAGAAAGAAAAAGGATGAGAGGGACAGATCAAGACAGAGGAAGAAGATGAAGTTCCTGACGTCGCAGGGCTGCTGGGTGGAGTAAGTAATAAAAGTAATTGCTAAGCACCCATGAAACGAGACTGCTGTGTAAGGCTAAACCAGGGTAAACCAAAATTTGCAAAAGTCATGAGACTTATTTTCAACAGGTGGCATTTAAGAATGCAAACTATGGACACCCAAATGAGAGCTCGATGTAAAGGGGAAGAGATGCGGGGATTTTCCTACTTGTGAAACAGGCCTGAAAAACACGGCTTCGTGTCCGTGAGCCTCTACGGGGTCCAGAGGAATGGCTGATGGGAGATAATGCTTAGAAAATGCTTATCTTACTTTTATTGGTCAGGGGTTAGCAGAAGAGAAGAAAATAAAATAAATAAATAAAAGTAAGAAGATCTGCTACAAAAGGGAGAAGCCAACTGATGCTATTTGTGGACAGACCACCGAGAGCCAAAATCCCCAAAGGAGGAAGGCAATAAAGCAATACAAAAGCCCGCCCATTGCACCCATCACGACATTCGAACCAAATTGCTTTGCCTGTGTCATATCCACCCTCGTATATTTACTCAGATAAGAAAGAACTTTTTGCTGGCAAGCACCCCAAGTTTGATTTATCACTCACAATATGCGAAGGCTGCCAAGCAAGCTTTATAATTCCCAGTTCTTAAAATTATTATCATCATCATCGGGCGTGGAAATGAGGCTCGAGGTGGTAGGTGTGTGCTCAGTACTCTTGGCAAGAAGTTGGTTTGTTGGGGCTGGTTCTCTCTGCCAAAAAAAATGTATCATCAAAGGGGTGCCTCGTCCATGTCAGACCTCAGGAAATAACTTCCCCCAGGCTGCTTGTTTACAGCAAGGACTTGTGCAGGGTGGCAGATGCTTTCAAGGATAAACTACTTCTGTCGAAAGAGGGACGCGGCCTAAATCATCCTAATATAATGATGACCCGAACTACCTGGTCAAGAAATTAAAAATGCTCATCCTCAATTTGTTCTGAGAAGATTACTCTTAGGTTTATGACACTCTGAGTTCTTCTCTGTGTGGGGTGGGGGGGGGGGGACCTGATTCCATCAGTAGGTACATTTGAATGCTCATGGTTCAGTGGCATTCGGGAGCTGGCCCACAGGGAGGAGTCGGATACATCCTTACGCCCGCCCCTCCTCCCATCTGACCCTTTGCGAGAAATGTGGGTCTTCTTATTGGCAAGGTTTAAGGGTGATGCTTGATTGAGGCATTATTAGAGTGGGTGAGGCAAGAAACTTAGTGGAAACCAAAGATAGATTTGTAAAAATCTTAACTCCCCAGCCCTACTTCACCGTAATATAGAAGAGGCCAGGCGTAGGATTGTATGTACACAATTCAGTGTGCACGCATACTTCTGAGGTGAGGTTTTGGCCTGTTATCATTAAAAATAATCTTTAGTTTCTCTTTTTGTCTCCTTTGTTTGTTTGAACATACGGTGAAAAATAGCTGTTAGAACTTTTTGGTGGAGCGCACATACGATTTTTTTTTTTTGACACAGACAAAAGCATTTTGACCAATGTCTATTATGACAGCGGATTTTATATAAATATATGTGAGTAAAATAAGCTCATTTGCACATGGCTCAGGGGAAGCTAAACTCACTATAGAAACTTCTCTGATGTTTACTTCAGCCTAGATTCCAGATTTCGGTATGTGTAGAGAAAACAGAGGCAAGTGGATAATTGTCCTGGAAAGAGGGCCTGTTACTTGCATTCGTCTTGCTACGATGCATACAAGGGACCTACCGGCCTGAGAGGAGTTTCTCCATCAGTCACAGATCCAGACCTGTTGGCATCCTCTTGCAAGGCAGTGTCCAATAGCAGAGCTGCTGCAAAATGTCACCGGAATACGGGGCCCTCTCCGTGTTTAAATGTATTTATCCATCACCACCTACCTAGCCTCTACTATCCATGACTCTATCATTGTTTTTATTCATTCCAGAAAGGAAGTAATGTAACTTATGTAAATATGTAAAGCTGCAATGCTATAAAATTAAAATGAAGTTTATAGGGTTTAGGGAATGGAACTAAGGTAAAATAACAGAAGAAAAGATGAGATAAAGTCAGAAGTGAGGTTGGGACGCAAAACGTGTTAAGGTGCTTTGCAATTGCTGGGGGTGCCTACTAAAGGCAACTTTTTGGAAGCAAATGTCAAAGGGGAGTTTCAAACTATTTTATAGTGTGGTGTCCGTAATATGTTCAGAGAGTTTGTGAGGAGAAACACAACTATGCATGATTCTAGGACCAGAAAGAACTTTCTTCTGTGGGGCCTTATAAAGAGCACAGGAAATTCAACCCAGGGCCACTGATAACATAATTCGATAGCTCAACTCACAGAGAGGCCACCACATAACATCGACACCCTTCAGATGTAGCCACTCTTCGTCTGACTGCTTTGTTAGATCCTCCTCAAAGGACTTGTTGCCTAACACTTTCCTTTTCTCTGTCTGGTGTCACTCTTTTGGTGATCTCATCTGACCTGATGACTTCAAATATCATCTGTTTAAGGACAATGCTAGAAGGTATCTATCACAGGTTTCTGTCTTGAGCTCCTGACTCAACGTCTCATGCTCATTAAGTATCTCAAATTTAACATGCCAAAAAAGGAAAAAAAAAAAAAGGTTTTAGCCCCAATATCTGTTCTTCTCTAAGATCACCTACTCAGGGAAAAGGACTCCATTATTTCAGTTGTTAAGGCCAAGAATCTCAGAGTTATCCCTTATTCCTCTCTTCCTTTCATATGGCATGCTGAAGATTTTTATTATACCTTCCTAGGAGATGTCTTGAATTGAATCACTTAATCAAGAGCCAGATGCTCAACGGACTGAGCCACCCAAGTGCCCCGGTTTCCTTCAAGTTTTAAATAAACTCAGGTTTCTTCCTGGGGACTATAGCCCTACATGACAAAACTTCTGTTTCTCTCCTTAACCATGTCCCCAGGCTCACTTCACCTCAGCCCTGCTGATGCCTTTATGCTTCTTGAACTGGCCAAGCACTGTCCCACCTCAGGACCTTTGCACTTGCTGTTCTACTTGATATGTTCTTCGTTCTTCACCTAGTAAACTCTATGGCCTCCATTCAGGTCTCTGATCAAAAACTATATTTTCAGACAGGCCTTGCTTGAGAACTCAATTCTTTTTGCTACCACACTCTCTTCTCTTACTCTGCTTTATTGTTTTTCAGAAGACTTAGCATGAACTGATATGGCTTTAGCATATTTGTTTATTTTCTAGGTTGTATGCTCTATGGAGTCAGAGTTTTTGTGTGTTTTATTCACTGACAGATCTCAATGCCTAGAGCAGTGTTTGGTCTCATTTGTATATTCTCAATAGAAAATAAATTTCAGTAAATTAGTGAATAAAACAAGAAATAGATTTTTGGATTATCTAGAAGAATGGATGGTTTGCATATCCTTTGACGGATAGTGTTTCTCTATTTTTTTTTAATAACTATGGATCGCCAGGTCATAGTCTCTGAAGAATTACTTGTAGTGTAGATTTTACATTAAGCTACATATCAAGGACAGATCCATGTACTTCATCAATAATCCGTACCAGGAGCTGATGTGGCATCAGTGTGGGAATGTGAGGAACCTAAGGATGACATATGCCTTAATGGAAGACTCCGTGATTTCTACTTGGAGATGTGCCAAGAAGTTTGGAGCAAAGGGATAGGATCCTCTTTCAAAGAAGTAAAAAGACTAGAATGAGCATTTATATCACTAAACTTCAAGTCACAGAGAGTGAGTGCCGTGATTTTAACTTGGAAAACTTTAAAACACACACAACCAAATACCTGCCTTAGACATCTAACAACCCATAACAGTAACAAAATTTTAAAGGCAAAACTTCCGCAAACACACATAAACCATTTAACCACCAAGTTACAGTGATTGGAAGAGATGCACCCAGGCATTTGGTAGTTCACTCGTGGTAAAGGATCATTGACTATAACTCACCAGGATACGTATGGTCATGTATGCATTTTCTATTGATGCTGTATGAAATTACTATAAACTTAATACATTAAAACAGAACTTAATTATTTTTGGAACTCCATTCAACTCTTCTAGACTCTGCTTCCAGTCTCAAGAATCCAAAATCAAGGTGTCAGCAATATTTCGTTCCTTTCAGGTTATCAGCAGAACTCATTTGTGTGCTGTTGTATGTCTAAGGTAGGTCCCTGTTTCCTTGCTGGGCATCCAGGGTTTCTTCCCAGTTTCTATAGTCCATCTAGATTCCTTGGGCTGTATCCTCAGTAATTTTAAAGTCAGCAGTGATCACTTGAATCTCTTAAGGTGCTTCAAATCTCTCCTATCTCTTCTCGAACATCTTTTTTTGCCTCTTTTTAGCTCAATGGGGAAAATTTTTTCTGCTTTATTTTTATTTTATTTTTTTTAAAGAGAGAGAAGTGTATTGAATAAACTGCTCTCTGCTTTTAAATGTTTATGGGATTCTCACCCAGCTAATACAGGAAAATCTCCTTACCTTAATTTCTATAAATTTAACTCCGTGTGCATAGTTTATTTTGCCATTTAATATAACATATCCACAGGTGAAACACCAGGGGGCGATGGTCACTGGGCCAAAATCCTGCTCATCACTGGACGTTTTCAAAAATATAGTTTTAATTTTAGAATGGTCAATCGTAGCTCTTGTGTTTGAAGACAAATTGCAATCAATGTTCTAATTTGACCAGAACACTCCTAGTTTGTTGGAAGACCACAGTATCACCATATTGTCTGCACATGAGAAAATGGCTACTTCTACATTCTCAGCACCAAAAGGGAGTCTATAATTTGCCTTGTGACCTGTAGTAAAATCAAAAGGAATGAGAATAGTTTATTTCCTTAGCCAGTTGTGAGCAATACCTATGATTCCTTTGCACATATTATAGTGTGGACATCACACATCTTCTAGGATTCCAGGAAAGAGACAGGGTTAGACAGTCCTAGAAATCAGTGCACAAAGCTTAAAACCAGCAGGGTGACTTTTTCAGCCATGCCTAAAAATGCTACAAAATTTGTTTATGTGAGCCTGGTCTGACCTAATAAAATATGTCTAAGTAAAAAAACATCTTTACTTCAAGTCTATATCCTCTGACCTAAGAAAAGCGTAAGAGGATACTTAACCGAAGTTTTTGTGTAGGAGCCCAGAGATTAAACTTAAATCACTGGAATCAGCAGAGTCAGATCATGTAATGACATGCACCTGACTTCTAATTCTATCAATTTCTCTTTTCTTTGAGTAGTTTACTTGCCTTTTATGACACACTCAATTTATTTTCATAGAGTGGAGCCTATTCAAGGCTCTACTTCATTCACTTCAGCTCTATAAAAAAGGGAGAGGAAAACCAAGATGCAGACATTTTTGTTTTTCAAAAATTTTGAATGAGTGACTGTAGCATTTCCTTTCTCCTTTCCTTCCTTCCTTCAATATTGATTAAACATCTATTGTATAAGGATTGTGTTGATTTTTTAAAAATATGCATATGAAGAAGACATGTTTCTGGGATTCAAAGTATTCGCAGTCTAAAGGTAATGTCAAGAGTATCTCTGAAGCACAATAGCAAGAACACCTGAGTGTATCAGGAGATGACAAGAGGAGAGGGGAATGTTTGAAGAGTATTTTCAAGATGAATAGAGGTGATAAAATGGGCAGCCCAACGAAAGTGACATCACAGGAGTCCACTGTGTCCAGGAGAATTCTCAAGGTACGAGTGGAGCTTGACGACTGAGAAGAGTAGCAGCATTAGTTGTGTCTGGACAGGTAGGCATAGGTTCAATTTGTAAGAATAAATGAGAATATCAAAACGAAAGTATTAGGCAATTGGGGTTAAGCATACATTAAGGAATAAAAATGGATACAAAAGGAAGTCACAGAGTGTGGGAAACCATCTCTATTAGATGCACACCAGGACTCACTAGAAGTCAGCAACATTCAAGATATGAGAGCGAACTTTATAAACCACTACTATCTTAGGATGCACCTTCTCATTTGCCTCGTAGAAAGCAACTTTTGACTGTATTCTCCTTCCTGCCTCTAGCTTCCCTTTATTTGTGGTATACTCCTGCATATCTTGGCTTCTTCTAAAAAATGCCTTCTCTATAGGTTTTTGGGCTTTAATGCTGCTCACTTGTCAATATCCCTCTCTTGTTAAAGTTCATCAGGAGACAAAAAGGACCTGGGATTAGTTAGGACTCTGTTTGCAACCTCAAGTGCCTCCTTGATCAAGGAGCAACAGACCCAAGACTGAGCAGAGATCTTGGGCCATCTACTGCTCAAGACATGGGCCTGTCAGTAGATAACGGTGTTTATTACACAGTCAAAGCACAGTTGTGAGAGTCCATGGTTCAGGGACCATAAGCAACAAGATTTCTCAGAAATTCTGGCCAATGATGGATTCAGGAAATCACTGAATGAATTAGATGCTAAGGATTTGAGATTTATTCTATGGGTGATGAGGATTCATAAAGAGATTTTAAAAAAGAGAGTGAATTGACTGTGCTTGTGTTTTAGGAAGATCATGCAATAGGGAGGATGGTTCGGGTCTATAAAAGAGTAAATATAATGAGAAAAGAAGAATAAGTTTGAGAGATGATTGCAACAATTAAGAAAAAATGAAGTTCAGAGGTCTGAATGAAATTGTGAGGTGAAGGGAGAAGAAGAAGACAGTAGGTGTTGTATCTGGAAATTTGTGCTCTGGAATCAAACAGGCCTGTGTTTGAGACAGGCTCTGATAAATACCAGCCCTGTGATCACAAATAATATCAATTACCCTCTCTCAGCCTCAGTGTCTTCATGAGTAAAATGAGGATAATGCTAATGTATACTTTGTTAAACTCCAGTAAGTGTTCCCTGTGATTAAATGAGAATGTTCATATAACGTTTTTAGCAAAGAGTCTGGTATATAGCAAACATTCCATAGTGTCAACTTACGGTAGTTTTAGAACATTACTTTTAGACTTCCAGCTTGCATGACTTGCTGGATAGGGAGAGAAGTTATATGGTAAGGAGGCATGCCTTCCTAAAATCCTGATCCCCAGCTAGAAAGTCTGATTCAGACAATCTCATGCCACCATCATTTATTCATGTTCTTGGGGGAAATTAGAAATCTATGGTTAAGCTTGGATGTAGACAAATAATGCTCTGGAGTTTCATCTGATTCTCTTTTTGGAAGAAGGCACTAGCTAAAGACATGGCTGAGTCTCCAAAAATGATATTTGGAATGCTCAGCCAGATTAAAGAGTTATCAATTATTTTATCAATACTATACACTGTAAAGTATAATTCAAGAGAACTTCATCACAACTACAGCAATAGCTTAGAAGAAAAAGTAAATATTGACTAACTCAGCAATGAAGAGACTTTCCAAATAAGTGACAGGGAAAGGTAGGCTCATAGGAAGCTTTATTATATCTCTTTCGTAACATGAAAATCCTCACATTATCCTGTCAATAACTGACATGGCTGTAAGCAGGTTAGTAAAGCAGAAATCTTAAGATAGCAGAGGAGAGAGCTGTGAGAGAGACTCATGTTAGGCTGATTCTTCTTGGTTGACACGTTGTCTTTTCTTTCATGTCTCTAAAGAGTACTAGACTCACAACAATTCTTGCTTCTCTTTTCCCTCCATGAGCTTCCTTGAAGCTAAATATATGTGTATTCAGGAACAATCTCTATACAATCCTCTGTCTCCAGCACATGACCAGTCATAGTGGTACCTATATTTTATAACTATCAAGAAATCTTTGGTTCTCTCCATCAGGTAAGAGACCCAATGAAAACTGATTTTTGTGTTTCAAATTAATAATGGAACATAAACACCAACTAGAAGATTTTTGTATTTCCCAGTGTCTTCTGTTGCACCAGGAGCCTACTGTGTAAAGGTGTCACTGATGTTCTCCTGTAAGTCTGAATTCTTCTAAAGAAAGAAGAATGTTAGTTTTCAATTTTGTAACTCCTTACTACCTACGATTTCCCTTACTCTGTCCATTGCCGAGTACAACTGGTGCAGAAGTCTTTTCTAGTGGACTTTTTATGGTGCTGCCTAAGAGGCAAAATAGTTGGAGCAAATGATTTTTTGCCTGAACAGTTTGAGTTTGTCAAATACATTAAAGGTAGCCTCTAAGGAAGTACAGAGTCAGGAGTGAGGAAGGAAATGAAGAGGAACTGAAAGAAAGTGCCTCTCATGGGAATAACTTCTCCATTCAGTTGGATTCTTTGGGTCCTTGCTGTCATTTATCCTCAGTACATTTATGTCAGAGTTATGCTACGTTAGAAATTAATTACAATGGGTTAAAACAATGAGAGCTATAATCATCGGGGGAGTTCAAACTGAACTATAAAAATAACTAGGCATTACACTATCGGAAGAAAAGAAATTATTTTGTAAGGGGCTTTGAATATATACATAGTTTTTTTTTTTTTTTCTATGCCTAGGTACTGCTTTTAGATCTAACTAAATTCAAGGTATCATTACTTTTTACAGAAGAAAATATCATCATTACACATTTACTTAGTAGTCACTTAGGCGGCTTCTTGTACATTATCCCAGGCACATAGTGAATACTGGAAATGCAGAAGTGAAAAAAGTATAGCCTTTGCCCTCAAAGATCTCACTGACTGATTCTAATCAATAAGGACTCAATTATTTTTTACACATGCTTATTTCAAATTTTGAATCTAAATAATAATATAAAATTATCGTAGTTGAATAATTAATAGCCTCAAGTCATTGTTGTGATAAATTAATAAATTGAAAACCTATAAAATCATCTCCAGCAGTTTCTATTTCTGAAAACAAGAAACACAAAACTTTTCCAATTGTGGCACTATTCTCAAGTTACTATCATTTGGAACAGATTTTTTTTCATCGTGTATCACATTGCATTGATTTGGTCAATGAAGATACAAAATATAATTGTGAGGGAAAATAACATGGACAAGATGAAGTAATGAAATTGTCTCTGTATAATTAAAATTAACAATTTACGGTTAAAACTAAGTCTGGGCTGACATTCTGACTTGACTCATACTTAGGCTGTTTTCTTTCTCTCTCAATTCTTGGAGGAGGTCAATTAAGATGGCAGTGTCAGCTCAGACTTTTGTAGGTTTAAAGAATCTTAGTTTGTTGAAGCATTTATATTTTCCTGATTATGGCATCCTGGAGGCTGTAATGATTCAAATATTAATATTGAACTTCCATGGATATAATAACCCCGTTGACACTGATTCTCATTTCAGGCTGTGCCCTAGAATTAAAGTAGAAGAGAATCATAAGCCAGATATTTGTATGAAACTCTTTTCCACAATTATGTATATGTCTCTGGCAAAAAGTATTCTTTTGGCCTACATTGTAGAACTAACAGACTCCTTTCCGCCTCACCCTGCTTATGTTTCTGCACTGCCACAAGCCAGAATGGGTAGGCTTCAGATCGTGGGTTTTTTTTTTTTTCCTATTTACTGTGAATAGCTGCTTTGAAGCTGCATCTATTCAATAACTATTTATAAACAGCTCATTTCTCATTCCCTCCTTATAGTAGTAGATCTCTATGTAAAGAACTCTTGCTAAATTCAAGAGTTTCCTTAGCAGAGAGAGAAGGAAATTCCAAGCATAGATTCTTAAGTCATGCATTTCAGTCAGCTTGGCATACATTTAACCAAATTACTGTGGGTCATTATTTTCTATTATAACTATTCCCTTCCTCTCTTTCTTTAGTAGCTGCAAGTTGATTTGGATACCATAATAATATTTTAAACAGCAGTGTAGTTCTGTTGAGAAAAAGAAGAGGGGAGGGAACATTTTAGTAGATAGATAAACAAGAACATAGCCTGTGAAAACTAGAGAGATGCAAAGTTCAGAATATGTGAAACATCAGCCAGGGCCGATTTAAAGGATTAAATTTGCGTCAGAATTACACAACTCCAGAATAATAGGGTGCTTCAACAATCAATAAGAGGGATTCAGTGGTGGAAAAAATGAACATGAGAAAAAAATTGGCAAAATTGGGAGCATGAAGAAAGAAACTGGCATTTCTTAATTTGAAGAAGAAATGGTTTGAAGAAAACAATAGAAATTCCATCATATGAAGAGTTATTTTATAGATGATGGGGTCCAGATGTTGTCCTGTCCCCTTAGCTAATATGGAGTTATGTGACAACAAAAAATTTAGGTTAATTATTGTGGCTGTACAGGCTGAGAAACCTTGAAATTATTTATCCAGAGATGTGTATAGGAAGATTTAGTCAGCCATGCAAATTGACATGGGGCCAGGTACCCACAGGGCCTTATTAAAATTAACCTTCAAACAAGAAGCTGAGATTTTGATGGCCTCAAGCATCACAGTTAGTTATGTGCACATATGTAAAACAAACATTTTTTTTAAATGAAAGAAATTTGATATCTATTTAAGATTAGTCAGGATCATTACTCTATTGGTATCTCAGAATAGCCATCCCATGTGTATGTTTTGTTTTGCTGTGTTTCAACTGAATGTCTCTGTAAACCTGGACATTTAGGAATGAATTGCCATTTGGTGTATCTAGGTAGAGCCTATCTCTAAGTGAAAGTAAGAAAGAAGGTCACGTTTAGACTTTTTCAAGAATATGCACTCACTGAAATAAATATATAGGATAAACTCACTGTTACTAATTTACAATGAAAGTTTGACACTTTGAGACCTTCCTCATTTCCTTTTGCCTAGAATGGCCCTTTTGTTATTAAAAGAGAAAACTAAAATGAAACAAGATAACCATTCAGAAGAAACAACTTGGATAGAATGGATGTTTTGAAGATCAGCTAAATGAGATGATGAATATAATTCTTTTATTCTCTAATATTTACAAAGATACATATTTCAAAATCACAAAATAGCATGTATAATCAGGGGCAAATATTATAGGTACTAAGTATTTACATCAAAAGTAACATAAGAAAGACCCATTTCTGGCTTGTTGTAAGTCCACACAACCCATTCCATCAATAACAGAAATCGCTAGGCAAACTGTTTAAAAAACAATTACCTGAGGATAGCAACAACTAAACAAAAACATGAGGCTTTTGAAGAGAAGACAAAATTTGGAGGAGCAACCAGTGTGAGGTTGAGTTTCCTTCTATTTTTCCTTTCACCCATGATGAAAACTCCAAAGAAATCATGTCTTTTTAGACAAAAGAAAGAAAGGTGACTCAGAACCCTGTGAACCAGAAAGTAGAGAAGAATCCCTGAGGTCTGAGATCCAGAGAAGGGGATATGCTAAATCCGAAATAAGCACACAACTTAACCCATGAACTATGCATGTGTGGGGCAGTCCTAAGCCTGTGTCATAAAAATTTGGAAAAGGAATTGTGATCTGAAGGACTCCGAATGACCCTGAACTATGAGTGCATGGACAGGTCCAAATTGGCATAGTGAAGACTTAGAGGATGGACTTGAGATTTGAATTGATAAAGTTTAGAGGAGAAGGGACAGAGATTACAGTCTGAACATAGATTGATTAGTGGCTAAAATAAAATATCTACAACCTCCAGAGGATTAAAACAAGACTTAAGAGTCTTGCAATGTCCAGAATGCATTCCAATACTACCTGGCATGCAAAGAACAAGAAAAAAAAAAAAAATGTGTCCAAATCCCAAAGGAAAAAAAAGAAACCTAAAGATGACTCAAAAGCTAGAATTATCAGATTTTACAGTAGCTAAAATAAGTATACTTCATGAGGTAAAGGAAAAACACCCTTAAAGTGAGTGAAAAGATAGGCATATTTAGAACCAAAATAAAAACTATAAAAATAAGTCAAATGGAAATTTTGGAACTGAAAAATAGAATATCAGAGATAAAAAACTCACAGGATGTACTCAATACAGAATGGCAAGGAAATGTGGAAGCTGAAGGTAGACTGGTAAAAAAGATCCTATCTGAAAAGCAGAGAAAGAAAATTTTAAACAGAACCTAGACTCAAGCACCTGTGGGGCAATATCAAAATATCTAACAAATATAATTATGGAGTCCCTGAAGGAGACTGAGAAGGAAGAAAATATGGAGACAATGGATAAAAATGTCCTGAATTTTGTGAAAGGCGTAAATTTACAAATTAAAAAAATCTCAAAAAATTCCCAACAAGATAAAATCAAAGAAAACCATGACTATATGCATGTAATCAAGCTACTGAAAATCAAAGATAATGGAAAAATGTTAAAAAAAAAAAAACTAGAAAAAAAGCATATTACATAGTGGAGAACAATGATTTAAATAATCTTGGATTTACCATCAGAAACTATGGAGGTAAGTTGACAGGAGGAAAAAAAATCTTTAATTTGTAAATATAAGGATTGTCAATCCATAATCTGTTCCCACTAAGAATATACTTAAGGAATGAAAGCAAAATGAAAACATTCTCTGGTACTGGAAAATTAAAAACAAGTGGCCATTAGACCTGTTCAGTAAGAGATGCCAAAGGATGTCCTTGAATTAAGGGGACATGATACTAGATGAAAACTTGAATCTCAAGAATCAAGAGGAACAACAGAAATGATAAGGAGATTGGATAAATATAAAATACTAATTTTTAACCTCCTAAGTTCTTTTAATACACGCAGGACTATTTAAAGGAAAAATTATAACATATGTATGACTATTTAAATAAATAAAAAATAAGAACATTTCTTGGTGAGATTTTCAGTTTGTCTATATGTGACATGTTTGATAACAATAATATGAATATCAATGGGAAGGGAGGTAGAGGTTCCCAGATTTCAGAGTTTCTACAATTTATGTGAGTTTTTACAATACTGACTTTATAAAACAATAAACGGTTATATACATGCATATTTTAATCCTTGAAGCAGTCTATTTCTGTCTCTGTCTCTCTCTCTCTCTCTCTCTCTCACACACACACACGCACATATGCACAAATATACACTCACATACACCATAAGGAGACACAACCAAAAATTCAGTGTTTAAATTATTTTTTAAAAAAATTCAAATAATTCAAAAGAAAAAAAAGAAGAGGACAGAGGAACAAAAACAGATGGAAAAAACATAAATATATTGTAAACATATTTCAAACATCTTCTTAATTATATTCAATGTTATGGTGTAAATATTTCAATTGTAAAACAAAGATGAGCAGGTTTTAGGAAATTGTAGGACTCTATGCTGTCCACAAGAGACAGAACCACTCTCCTTTTGTTGGTCTCTCAAAACATCTTGGATTTGTTGGGGACACCTATCCTGACTCCCTAAGAGACCTCAGGAATGTAATTGTTAAACGAATTATACCCTTTTAGTGTGTGTGCAGTGTCATCAGTCTTCACATCCAAACCAAATTTTGGTTGGAAAGTGATGATGTGGTCTATCTATGTCTGTGGGTGGCCATTATAACTCATATTTCAGTAACTACTAACTAAAAGGCTCAAAATCAGGTAATTTGTTCCAACTATATCTTTTTTTAAAAAAAAATTATTTATTCATGAGAGACACACAGAGAGAGAGGCAGAAACAGAAGCAAGCTCCACTCAGGAAGCCCGATGCAGGACTCCATCCCGGGACTCCAGGATCATGCCCTGGGCCTAAGGCAGCGCTAAACCGCTGAGCCACCCGGCCTCCCCAACTATATCTTTCTTATTTTTTGCCATTTATTTCATCAAAATTAAAAATTTCTCCTATAAAAACCCTATTAAGTAAATAAAAGGACAAGTTATAGACTCAGAAAATATTTGCAACACATTTTATCAGAGAAAGGGCCTGTATGTATACGAATAAAGAATGCTTACAACCTAATTTTAAGAAAACAAGCAATTGAAAGAGAAAATAAGAACAACAAATACAAGCTGAAGAAAAATAATTTATCAATAAGCAGTAAGCACATGAAAAGCTGTTCTGCATCGATAATCATCAAGAAAATGCAAAAATTAATTACAAAGAGATACTACTAAATACTAAATAGCTAAAGTTAAATATTCTCACTATGTTCATTACTGGTGAGGATAGGAGGCAAACGGAATTTTTGTACACTGCTGGTGGGAGTATAACATGTTACAATACCTTTGGAAAATACTTTGACAATTTCATGAAAAGTTTACCATATATCTACCATGTCACACAGCCTTTCTGCTTCTCAGTAATTGCCTCAGAGAACCAAAGATAAGAACATATATCCCCACAAAATTTTGTACCTCGATGTTCATAGCAGCTTTCTTTTTTTTAAAGATTTTATTTATTTATTCATGAGAGACACAGAGAGAGAGGGAGAGAGAGAGGCAGAGACAGAGGCAGAGGGAGAAGCAGGCTCCATGCAGGGAGCCCAACGTGGGACTTGATTCTGGGACTCCAGGATCAGGCCCTGGGCTGAAGTTAGTGCTAAACCACTGAGCCACCTGGGCTGCCCAATAGCAATTTTATTTCTAATAGCCCAAAGCTGGAAACAACCTTGTAGTTGGTTAATGGATAAAGAAATTATGGTGCATCTGTCCAGTGGAATACTACTTTGCAATAAAAAGAACACAATCTATTGATACACATCACCCCTTCAAAATCACTGTTACATCTTAAGAAGCCAGATTGGAAAAAAAAATCTTAAAAAAAAATGTTTAAAGGCAGAGACACAGGCAGAGGGAGAAGCAAGCTCCATGCAGGGAGCCTGATGTGGGACTCGATCCCAGGACCCCAGGGTTACAACCTGAGCCAAAGGCAGATGCTCAACCACTGAGCCACCCAGGCGCCCTAGGAAAAAAAGGTATAAAAGGTGTATTTCAATCTATATAGAGTCTTAGAGCATGAAAGTTAATCTATAGTGACAGAAAGCAGGTCAGAGTTGGAGTAAGAGCTGGATTGCTAAGGGGCTTGAGGAAGCTTTTGGGAATGATAAAAATACTCATTGTTTTGATTGTTGTGACAGTTTTGTGGTCAGATGTCAGAATTCATCAAGTGGTGCCTTCTGTGTATATGCAACTTACTGTGCTTATGCCTCAACAGCATACTATATTTTATTTTTTATTTTATTTTTTTAAAGATTTTATTTATTTATGCATGATAGTCACAGAGAGAGAGACAGAGACACAGGCAGAGGGAGAAGCAGGCTCCATGCAGAGAGCCCGACGTGGGATTCGATCCTGGGTCTCCAGGATCGCGCCCTGGGCCAAAGGCAGGCGCCAAACTGCTGTGCCACCCAGGGATCCCAGCATACTATATTTTAAAAAGTAACATTTGGTGAAATACTGGATTATTAGGCTTCAAGTTTGAATGAGTATTAACAATTATCAGAATACCAACTGAGTAATATTTGGGTTAAAGTAAATTATTTAAATGATGCCCAGAATCAATGAGTTTGTTTTTCAACCACCTGTAAGTGCTAGATTTCCGAATAGCTAAACAAATGAAAAGTCATTCTCTAATGTTGTTTGTTGTTTTTGAGACACTAATTATGTATAAACAAATACTATATACCAAAGAGAAAGATTAAGTCACAGGGTAAAACAATTCTGTGTTTAGATATGAAGTTTGGTTAGGGAATGAATTCTAGAATAGGTTAGAGGTAGTAGTAGTTTAGTGGAGAGATAAAATCAGAAAAGTAGTGTTTTAAACTCAGGCTCTACAAGGGACCAGTTAGGGACAATTCTGCGACACTTTTGACCCTCTTCCTATACAATTAGTATAATCCTGCTACCTCTCATGGGTTTATTGGGGAGATAAAATTCTTGCCATGTCTCTGTAATATAGATAGCACTCCACTAGGGCTATCATGCTACCATTCATCGAATTTTTGGCATTTACCTTAAATATCTTAAAACCTCCTTACTACTTTATAACTTCATAGAACCCTAAATGGAGTCTCAGGGAGTGTTTGTGATTACTCCTCCCTCAGCAGAGCAGAGCTAGGTGTCCTGACTCCAAAGTTTATCTGCTGATTCATTGTGCAAAAGGAACATCACCAAGGAATGCGTTCTGGGAAAGGTTACTGTCTACATGTATGAAATTACTGGGGGAGACAGATATTTCAGCCTATGAAATAGACTGACCAAGGCTTAAGGCAGAGAATATTAAAAATGATTTTGTTTAAACCAACTCAAAAATGGGTCAGTTTACAGTGCTGAAAGAAATTAGATCTTCCACTAGATTGTCTAGAATTAGAAAACATTGTTTTTGCATATAATTGTGTCTCACTATTATATATATTTTTTTATCCAAACCAAAATTTCAGGATTAGGCAAAGCTAAATATAAAGTCGGAAAATTCATTCTCCATGATATCACCCGAAGGAGTGGCAGTGCCATCAGAAAAAAGAGATACATTAGAATGATGAGCTCCACTTCCTTTTGGATTTGGATAACTTCCAGTCTGCTTCTTCCTTTAGCCACCTTGGTTTTTCCAATACTAGTATATTGGAATTTTCCAATACTAGTATATTTCCATAGTATCATTCCAATACTATGTTAAGTAGGATAGATTGAAATGGGAAAATGGCTCAACAAACAGATTTTTTTATATTCAAGTTTCTATGGGTTTATACATTTCCATTCATTTATCTAAAATTAAGTCATTTTTGCTATTACTGCAATCCCCTGTTTTTTGAGATTGATATCACACAGTATAACTTTGAAATAACTACCTGACACACAATTACATAATATATGTTATATGTTATGTATAATACATTACATATAAATATACAATCTGAGATAGAGGGATAGATAGACTCATACATACATACATTTGCATAGATGACAATGATTCCTCCAAAATTCACTTCTATGTCTATGTCCAAATATTTAAATGGGTGCCACCTTAAACATGATTAAAATTATAATGAATAAGGCTTAAGAGCTATAGTGATAGTCTTACACATAAAACATTTTCTATTGCCTATAAATAGATATTTGGGAGATCCCTGGGTGGCTCAGTGTTTAGCACCTGCCTTCAGCCCAGGGTGTGATCCTGGAGACCCGGGATCGAGTCCCATGTCGGGCTCCCTGCATGGAGCCTGCTTCTCCTTTCGCCTGTGTCTCTGCCTGTCATTCTCTCTCTTTCTCATGAATAAATAAAATCTTAAAAAAATATATAGATATTTGGAGCTTAGTTATTCATTCAGTATCATTTACTTAAGATCTATCATGTATTCTTTGGTGAAAGTCCAGTATTCTTTCTAGTAAGAAGAGGAATGAATGAAGGTAGTTTATAAGATGGGTTCTAAGGTACTTCCCATCTGAAGAGGTGGGTGCTTCTACAAAATCAATTTTTTTCCAATCTCTGGAACATGATATTAATGTATAGACTATGTATTTTAATAGCAACGTCTATAATTAAGGTAGCTGTCAAATGAAGCAGAACAAATGGATATAAAAACTGTGTTATTGCTACATTTTTATCCAGTCAGTGCGACATACCTGGACTGTTTGGTTCCTGCAGCACCACCCAGTTTACATACCAAGCGGCCTGCACTGAGATACTTTGGGCATGTTCTCTTTCCAGTACCATCAAAGAATTGCAACCTCTATGATAAATACTTAAACAATGCAATGCTTACAACCCCTGTGGCAATGGCAGATCTTGCAAAAAGCAAGAATAGAGCCTCAGATAACACTGAGAGTCTGACAACTGACATTTACAACAACGTTAATGACTCACAGTTTTCAGATCTACCTATCATGAGAGCCTCCAGTGATACTGCCACTTGCATGATTCATAGGTTGTCTTCCCTAATAGGGTGTGGGAAAATGGAGCTTCATGTTGCTGGAGAAGTAGGGGCCATTTAACTCTGCCAATATCCTGTGCCTGGAAATTTTTTAATAAAAAAATTGGGTAGCAATAACTCATTTACATTTTTCTCACTTTGTATCTTAAATTAGAATGCATTTGAAGGGGTAATTTTTTGTTTGTTTATTGGGGGAAATTAGGGTAAGGAAGTAGTAGAAATCAACGTGATCATCTTTAGGGTGTCTGACCTTTCAATAAAAATATACTTTAGGAAAGTATTGTTTAGTGTTGACAACAATTTGTGGGTTTCACTTGACCCCAAATTTTGTTGTTAGCTGGAGGTAACATTAGTTTATTATCATCACTCATAAAAAAATAAATAAAACCATGAACATCATCCGTTTCACCATATTTTCACGATGCCAATAGAATATGTAAATTTGAGCAGCCTGGGTGGCTCACCCAGTGCCGCCTTCAGCCTAGGGCATGATCCTGGAGACCCAGGATCAAGTCCCACGTCAGGCTCCCTGCATGGAGCCTGCTCCTCCCTCTGCCTGTGTCTCTGCCTCTCTCTCTCTCTCTCTCTCTCTCTCTCATGAAAAAATAAATAAAATCTTAAAAAAAAAAAGAATCCGTAAATATGCATTGTTCATAATAAAAGTACCCATAGACACCATTTAGAGAACGACTATTACATGTTAGGCAGTTTTCGTACATTCTCTTTAATTCTTATACTGACTTTTCAAGTTAGGACTATTATTCTTATTTTACAAATGATGAAATTAAAGCTGAAAAAAGCTGAGTAAGTTACTTATATCCATAGAGCTAGATAGCAGAGTAAATAGGATTCAAACCGAGTTTTTATCTCATCCCAAACCTGTGTGAGTTATGCTACATCCCATGCTTTCCTCTATAGCATATAAAATATGTAAGATATGATATGTATATATATTTAATGTGTATTAATTTAGTTACATGTGTATATATAGAAAAGCATATATTTTCACAGGTGAAATAGGTTCTATCCCAGCATTGTAACATAGATAGATTGGAAATTAAAATGTGGCAATGGTGCTGATAAAAACAAAAATATAAACACCACCATTTTAATATATACATTATAGGATATGCAATCCTTATGAATCTACTACAGTAGTACACGTTAGCTTTGCATAGGTATTTATCAATAACCATGTTAACGAATAGGCTCCCATGCTTCATTTACTGTTTTTATTAACTACTTTTTGGATCTTTATACCTTTGAGACATCTAGAAGCCAGAATTATTTACTTATAATTTTATTTAGCTTACTTTTCTTTTCATATAAAGAAGAACGTACTGTTCCTATAAGAGTTTTATTTCTATTATAATAAATTATTTCAAAGCTTCCAAATATTCAGTAAGATTAGACCAGATATTTCATGTATGTCATTTTCTTGGTCAACTGGACACATCTTTTGTGATTTTAGCATTTAAGTTCAGATACACAGAGCATAACCATGTGTGATTTGTGTGAAGTTTGATCAAAAAGTTGAAACCACCACATAGTACTTAGATTATGTTTACTCCATCTATGTTGTTCCTTGTTGAATAAAGTAACAAGAAACATATTTCCATTTCTGTAGATCCATTTCCCCTCCAAGGAGAATGTACATGGTATAAGGATTACTGAGTCAAATGAATTCCTCTTCCTAACACATTATTGATGGCTCAAAATCATACCATATATTATTTTGCTTTATATTTGAACCACGATTTATTTATATTTAGATAGATTTTTCCTTTATAATTTCCATTTCCCCAGTGGGATAACAATAATAACTTTTATTGTAATGTTTGTTCTTAAATTTTATGTTATTTTAGGGAACTTCCAACTTCTCAATTATTCTATATTTTGTGTACTTGCTATTAATCTGTAATATTTTCTAATAGTTTTTCAACTTGTTTCAATCTGGACTATTTTTTTTTCTCTAGGTCTACACACTTGACATGGTAGGAATCCACTGTTTCTTAGATCACATATCTTCCTATATCTTCATATAATCTCTCTTTTCGGCAAAATACTCCTTCCACAAACTTTTAAAATCGCTTAGAAGGAAAGCCTTTACATGTCCTGATTGCTCTCCTATAAAAATATGGTAGTCCTTCTGGTCAAATACTATGCTCAAGTTCATTTTCCTTTATAATTTTATAGAATTTGCTTCATAATCTCTTAGAATCCAAAGATGTGATCAAAAAGTTGGTGTTTCTGATTCTTTACTAAAAGTTACAGATTTCTCTTTTCAATAAGAGAAGAAGTCTAAGTATGGACATTTTCTTTTACATTTTAGTGGGCATGTTGTGCACCTTTCCAAACTGGACACATATCCTTTACCTCTTGGAAAAAGCTCCTTCTATTCAATGAGTATTTCTCCTATAGTGCTCTTTTTGCCAATGGATATTAGGCAAAACTCTTAAAATCGCTTAATATAGTCATAGAAGTTTTTTTTTTTAACTTCTTGACTTCTTTCTGTTTCCAGAATTAACTATTATTCTTAAAAATTCAGTTTTTCTGCTTATTTATCTTGGTATTCTTTTCCATTTTGCTGGATATTTCTGTGTACCTGGAAATTTTTGGCTGTGCGTTTGTATTTAAGATTAATGGGTGGGTAGTTCATGTGAGTTTCCTGTGCTATATTCTTTTCTTTTTCGAGGGGGGCTGCTATTTTGAAAGTAGATCAGTTACGTGCTAATTATCTTTCATGCATGGGAAGTATGCCTGGAATGGAGTATCATTCTCAGGCTTTGCTTTGCTTGGAGTTGAGTGAGCCATAAGCGGCTTTTAGACTGGAATCCCTATAGTCCAATTTGAAGAAGGCTTTGCACTGGGGTAAACAGCCCCTATGCTAAGAGTTTTGAAGCTTTCCAAATGAAACTGACAACACTTCTCCCTTGAGCATCTCATGTTGCATTTATTGCTGTTGGGGAATGTCATCAAAAAGACGTGGCTGCCAGCTGACAGTCAGCCTGACCCAGATGATTGGAGGCCCCTTACCCCCTCCCTTGTCTTTGGAATGTGTGTTCCACTTGCCTTTCCTGTTCCCGAAGGCTGCTCCAAGAACATAGTTTGGGATAGCGATGTGGTGCTGAGGACACCAACATGGCATACGTGACTGAAGCTAATTAAGGACTGTATACAAACTTTTAAGATCTGGCTGGCAAGTGTGGTGATCCATTAGTCTTGCTGTCTCATATGAAGGGTTCCCTTGCCTATTAAAACTGCCACCCACCAACCTTGGAGTGGCCCTTCTTTTCTGCAATCTCTCCCTGCCCTATGTGTTCCATTGTGGGAGGGAAGGGGCTGGCTTTGACTTAGATCAGGGGAGCTCCCAAGAAGTTTGTGAACCAACAATCACATCACCTTTTACCAAGTCTTTCAGGCCAGGAACAGATCCCTCTGTTCGTTTCTCATCACAGTTGCCAAGTCTGCCCTAGTGTTTCTTTGATCCATCTCTTCTTGTTCATTTCTTTTATGAATATCCAAATTTAGCTGTATTACCACAACAACCTCCAAATTGGTTTTTCTAGCTTCTATTACTGTCTCTCCCAATGCGTTCTTCACCCTACCCTCAGAGTTACCTTTTAAGGTTAGAGCATATTACTCTTGCTCCAACACATTCAAGGGTTCATCGTGTCCTCAGAATGATGTTTAACATTCTCATCTTGGCATGTAAGAATTCCCACGATCCCAAATGTTTCATCTCGACTTCTGCATCTCTCTCATGCAACCAATTTCCACTGGTTGGCTTTTCTCTTTGAAGTATCTTCTTTCACCTGTAGCCTTTCAAATGCCCAGCTCAACTTCTTCTTGTTTGTGAAACACCTTGACTGAAGCTGATGTTGCCCTTTCTAATTTTATGTTTAACTTTTCATCTGTAATGTACTAATTCAGGCCAGGGATGATTTTGCTCCCCACAGGAAATCTGTTAATGTCTGGAGACATTTTCAATTGTCATGATTCAGGGGGAAGTGGAGAGATGTCTGGCAACTGGTAAGTAGAGGCCAGGGATGCTGCTAAATGTGGGTCAGCTACTCACAATCAAATGTCAATAGTACTGAGATTTAGGAACATTCATTTACTATATAACACTTGTTATAGTCTTCTTTAATTATGTATGACACATTTAAGTCTTTTACTAAAATATAGGCACATTTAGAACAGGGACTGAGTCATAGCTTCTTTAACTTCCCTTATTGCTTAGCACAATAATTTGGAGGAGAAAAAAAAGGAACTGAACAAATGCTTGTTCAATTAAAATGTGAACCTTCACAAACTGCTTGCTATGTCCCCTATTTTCAGTTTTCTTCACTTTCTACAAGCTTTTTCATCTCCATAGAGATCCTTGATTACATGTGTCTCTATTTCTTTTTACACATTCCTTTGCTTACATTGTTGTAGTCCTTATAATACTATATTTAAATTCTCCTATTTATTCATTAATTCTATAACTATACTATGGGCTCCTTATGGACAGGGACAATATGGCTTCATCAGGGTAACCACAGAGACCAGGGCAGTGTCTGCAGGAAGTGCTTGGTAAATGATGCAAAATAATTGAATAGAACCATTGTAGAAAATAGTTTTAAGAAAAGATATAAAGCAATTTCTACTGCACACAGATTTTTCTCTGGAGAAAATTACAACCTCAGATGTCACCTTAGGCTGCTGCTTATATTTACCAGCATCAGAAAAAAAAAAGTGTTATGTGCTATCAGCTAGTTCCAGGTATCCCCCCATCTAGGCATTCACGATTATAGTTATTTAGATTTGTTAGCAATCTGACAGGGCATGTCTTACCAGCGTTTTTCAAACTCTACTTGGTGGGCCATCTGTATCAGAATTGCCAGACGGTGTTATATAAAAAATAACAACTTAAAGTCTCTGGAGTTGAGGGCCAGAAATCAGTATTCTTGATAATCTCCTTAGGTGATCCTTACGCATACTAATACTTGAGAACCACTTACTTTTTTTTTTTCCACTTGACATAAGCAAGACTCTCCTTTTTCTTCCCACTTATGTCATTTCCATAATAATGTCAATAATAACTAATCTTTAGTGAACCTTTCATGTATCCAAATATCGTATTAAGCACATTATGTGTTTAATACCATTCATTCCTCACAATCTGCCCATGAGATAGATGCAATTATTACATCTATTTAAAAGATGTGGGAATCCAGGTATGGAGAGGTTAAGTTATTTGCCTAATGTCACATATAGAGTAAGTTCCAGATCTTCCTTCAAAACTCATATTTTTAAATACAATGTTTTCTTTCAATGTCTGCTTTGAAGATTGCTTTTTCTTAGTTGATCGTGAAGTGTTCTGCAGTCTGAGATTTCCATTTCACTTCAGACAGCTCAAATATATTCAGAGTTGCTTCATTATTTGTGAATAAAAAGATTAGTGGATTTTCCAAAAGATATATTCCATCTAGAGGGCTGGGTTAAGCTCTGATGTTTCAATATCATTAGTTGATGAAGATTTTCCTTTCAACACATGATGGAATCATTAGTAAATATAGATTTAGGACTGCTGAGAAAAGTTAGCCTATCACAGTTTAGCAGTTTGAAGAAAATCTGAAAAATGAAAGCCTTTCAGACATTACTATGGGGGTGACATGAACTGGCAAGGCTGTAGTCACCTGATAATGCATTTCTAGGTGTGCTAAGTTTTCCAAAGGCCATTGTGTCCTGTGGTGATGACTGCTTGGAGTTAAACGACCCACTGGGCAGCCTTGAGAGAAATTGTCTTAGATCATGTGTAGAGCAATATAATTAACATGCTTATTCCAGGGAAAAGCGGGGGGAAGACAACCTTTGATTGTCTCATTTAAGAAATAGTTTTCCCCTTGGCTAAACACTCCCCCCAAAAGCGTCTTTCACCACTTATAAAATCCAAGAACTACTTCTCTGACAAATACCTGACCCTACAGCAAACCAGGAGGCTGCTGGTCTAGGGAAGGGAAAAAGAGCAGACACAGATGATGTCACCCTCTATTCCTACCACCTGTTTATTGACTTGGAAGCCCAAGCTTGTTTGTCTTTATCACTGCCCAAACTGTTCTTCATCTAGTATTTTTCTTGGCTGCCTCATTCTGCTATCTCCTCGCTGTGTAGTGTATGATTGTAACTGGAATTCCGATGGCTCTCATTTTATGTCCAAACAGTTCTAGTTTCCCCTTACCATATGGTCATCCTGATGTTACCATTTGCCTCAATCATCCTTTTTGTAGCTGCTTGAACATCTTAATTGATCTCATGAGCTATGTTAGGGATTTATAACAGACATCAGTATAATTCATCTCACACACATGGCCTGGGTCTTTTTTCTGATTGGATGTGTGTTATATATACATAGATATTTACAATTCTCTAAAACCTCGGTTTCACCTTAGTGATAACATAAACGAGCTTTCAAGGGCTACAGCTCACCCGAGGAAACAATTACCTGTGCCCCCCTGCCCGGTATGGTATTTTCCATTTCCCTGAAGTGTTTGGTGTTGTAAAACATACTCAAGCCTTTTCCTCCTGTTTAAACAAAGTGGAGAATATGTTCGGTTTTGAAAGTTTTCTGGAATCAACTATGAATTCATATTTTACTAGGCACGTACAGTGTTTTTCTTACTTTCTCATTCATTCATTGTTATCAGTAAGAGACTCAGAATCATTTTTTCAAAATATTTTATTTATCCATTCATGAGAGACACACAGAGAGAGGCAGAGACACAGGCAGAGGTAGAAGCAGACTCCATGCAGGGAGCCGATGTGGGACTCCATCCCGGGACTTCGGGGTCATGACCCGAGTAGAAGACAGATGCTCAACCACTGAGCCATCCAGGCATCCCGACACTCAAAATGATTTTTAAAAATGTGTTTGTGATTTCTTTGAGTCATCAGGACACAAAAAATTGCATTGGATCTTTCTACTTTTATCAATGATTTTATATCTCTTCTGAAGCCTGCCCTTCATTCAATTACCTGTCTGTTGTCAAAGTAAGTTCTTCAAAGCAGAATCCTATGTTATGTGAGCTTACTCCCATCACACGGGCGTGCGTGCGTAGACACACACAGACACACACACACACACACACACACACACACCCTTATAAACATGGTAGAGTGAAAGCTAATAGTAAAGACCTAAAGGATAATTGGATAATTTATGCATTTTTCTGCATAGTGTTTGTTAGGCCTTAACGAGTGGGTGTCAATCTAAGTCCATTTAGATGGAAAGGTCATTGACTAAGGTTTTTTTCAGTATCTGGGAATTGGGCCTATTTTCAGAAAAACTGTCTAGTGACCAAATGCTATCTTTGGTACTATTAGCCCTTCTGTGCCTCCTCATTCTCTATCTGATTGAAAGCAGACATCATCCCTGTGTGTTGTCAACTTTCTTAAACTGTACACCATAAATATAATCTAGATTTCATACCTTATTCAGGTAACTTTACTTTTGAAAATTGACTTATAGGTGACACAAAGGTATTTATCCTGGGGCAGAATTTTGAAGAAATTATGATGATTATGATGTTTTCTTTGGTAAGCCCACTGGATGATGATCTGGTCACTTAAAATCTTGTGCCCTGTGCATGGTGCCTTACAGAGTATCACACAGATTTCCCAACTCTGCCTAGAGGGAGGACCATGCATGTGTTATAATGTGAAACCAGATCTCTCTAAGAGAAAAGAAAACACTGAATGTCTTAAATAAATAATATTAAAGTGAATCTGAGGCATCGTGAAGCCTGGAGATTTTGTGTGAGTCCATTGGGAAATGTCAGTGAATAAATCACTCTCCACAGGCAATCGTCCATAGAAGCCTGGTTGGTATACCTGTGAGATTATATTTGGAAAAGTGCAAGGAACCAAAAATTATACCTTTGCATGCCATTTTTTACTCAGTTATGCAATTTAACATGTTTCATTTAAGTGGCTTAACTTGAATAAATGGGTACAAAGCACACATTTGCCTGCATGGTTTGGTCAGGTTACTAAATCTCTCTGTGCCTTAGTATCCCAACATGTGAAATAGGTATATTTACAATTCCTTAAAATTGGTGTCCTAAGAGGGATGGAAGTCACCCATTATAACCGGATGGGCTTACATCTAGGCTGTGTTTCCACAGAAGGGCACCAGATCATCACTTTGCCTTCGGGGGCAGAACTGTTTAGGGCAGCATGTCTCAAATTCTAATTCTACTACTTACTAATTCTGTATTTATGGGTAAAACACTTACCTTTTCAGTTTCCACTTCTTTAAAATTGGGGTAATATTGATCTAGGCAAATTTTTATAAGGCCTAAATGGCATAATGGATGTGCACAGAGCAGTTCTGGGCAGAGTGGGCTTTTACCAGGTGTCATATTCCTTCCTGATATAGCTGCGTGTGGCAATGGTGAATCTTTCTATAATTCTTATAATATAGAAACAACTACATCGAAGGTTATAGATTTGGTAAATGTCCTACAAGTAAAACTTAAGTGAAATAGAAGCAGAGATTTGAAAGAGAAGCATGGAGTAGAACATTTGAGAAATCAGTTTGAAAGACACCAGGGCAAAAGATAAGAAAAAGGGACATTAAAATATGCATAAGGTAAATATAAAGAAAAAATGTGCTGTTTAAGGGTGAAAGAGGTGTTTTTCATTGTCAACTTAAGTTCCAGTAAATCTGGGCAGCCCGGGTGGCTCAGCGATTTAGCACCGCCTTCAGCCCAGGGCATGATCCTGGAGACCCAGGATCGAGTCCCATGTCGGGCTCCCTGCATGGAGCCTGCTTCTCCCTCTGCCTGTGTCTCTCTCTCTTTCAGTGTCTCTCATGAATATATAAAATCTTAAAAAAAAAAAAAAAGTTCCAGTAAATCTTCTGAAGGTTTAGACATAGATACTGCTTCCAATAATGTCAAATGTAATAGTTTGAGAATAGGATTTGGAATTATTTTAAATGGTGGGATTCTTTTGAATGAAGGTTATTAAAGGTTGTGACCCTGAGCGATGAAGACACATCAGATGATCACATAGAGATGGAATCATATGGAGTCAGGCTAGAGAGAGAAACTGTGACCTAAGAATGTCCTCAAAGAGAACCAGAAGGCCTGTAGATGACAAGGACAAAAAGATGGAGACAGTGGCATGACCGGAGGGGGTCATCTTCAAAACGACTCAAGATTTTAAGTAAATACAAAGCAACAATGATTGGGTAGCAGCAGGAGTCATTCCCACAGAGGTGATAATTGAAGTGGGGACTGGATGAGATTGCCAAGGGCTAGAATAAAGAAGGGACTTCAAGGATGAAATCCTCACATATAGGCCGGTGCCGACTATGTGATAGAGTCCTTTCTGTTCTGTGCAGTGGATAGAGGTGGACACTGAGCCTCGGTTTTATGTGTGGCTGGTGCTCTGGCGCAGATGCTCCTCAATAGTCAGTTAGATACCTATGTGCCTAGTATCCCTACACCACCTAACCGTATGAGAGGAGAAAATCTATAATTGTTTCTTAAAATGATATAGGCTACTAGGCAGTTAGTCTTAGTTCCTTTCTATAGTTTCCTGATTCATAAGGGCTTACATTTCATTGAAAGAGTCCTTGTTCTGTAGCCATTGTCATCTATCAGTAAAGAACAAGCTCTACTACTAGGAAGGGCATCTAGATGTGGAAGCTGGTCTAATATCATAGAGGTGTTTTCCCCTTACTCCTTACTATGTAACCGAGATGCATCTTTAACATGACACCTCAAATCCATTCAAATATATTTTGAGCTTAAAGGACCTATTAATTATTGTATTTCATCTTATTAATTGGTAAAGAATAAATTTATTTCTTCTGTCATGACTCAGCTATAGAAAAATGTCCTCTATAAATACTGAAGTAGGGATTTTTAGAGTCTTGTGTTAGTTATTCGACATTGTCTTATGTTAGTGCAGAAATGTACTCCTAGTTTGTTCAGAACCATTTTTAGGAGGGAAACAATACTGCTCAGATTTTATCAAAGGAATCAAGATTTTGCCATAGTTGAGGAAATTCTACACATTTTAAAAACCTTTTTATTTAGCTTAAGGTGCTGCTTAAAACAACAATAATAAGGTATTGCGTGTTTAGGAGTCATCAGATATGGTACTAAGAGCTTACCTGCATTGTCATAGGTCAAGACAATTCCATGAGTTGCTTTATTATTGTTAGAAGATGCTCATAACTAGGGAACCTTGGAGATTGGAAGGGTAAAGTTACAAATGATCACGTGGGCACCTATGTTCACCTAATTATATCCTCATCTAAATACCAGAGTTTGCAGACATGGTCATAGCCAGTGCAATGGCATGATTATTTCCTATTTTTAGCAGTCTACAAAATTCAGGTGTAAATCACTTGCATTTATTTATTTATTTTTCTATATGGCAGTCAGCTTAATTCTTCAGAACTAGTAGTAACAACAAACTACATCTTGGAACTGAGTCATTTCCAGTTTAAAATTGAATAATGCCCACTCAGTTGAGGATTCCCCTTATTTCCCATCTGTTGTTTCTTCCTTTCTACTCAGAGTGATCTAAGTTCCAGGAAGACCGAGGTGGCACTCTGGCACTAGGAAAAGTCCCCACTGATGCTCTGGCTGGCCTGTAGTCTCTCAGCATAAGATCTTGTCCTGGCTGCAGTGGGTGAGTTAACAGAGGTTCCTCTGTACCCTTCAGGGGTCAGCACTACCTTCGCAGGTCCCTTCAAGTCCTCTGTGACCGAACTGTGAGCACTATTGCAGAAATTCTATTGGGCTCTGGGTCTCCTCCCTGACTCCCCAGGAATCCAGAGGCTGTGCTTCATCACACCACATTGCTTGCTATACATGGGATCTTGCCTGGCTGATCTCAGGGGTCTCCCTGAGATCATTGCACCTCTGTGGGGCACCAAGCTTCCTAAGATTTAACCTGGAAGCCAGTTCAAACTCTTCTACTTCTCTAGTATCCTCCAAACCCCCCAGGGTTCCTGGGATGTCTCCTTGGGATTTGGTTCAGAGCATGAGAGTCGCACATCTTCTCAGATACTCAGTCTCTGTTTATTCCTATTCATACCCTCTCCAGCAGCATACCCTCTGCCATCTGGTCAGATTTTTTAATCTCCTTCCACAGCCTCCAGAAATATTCTCTTATATTTTCTTGTATTCTCCTTGTCCTCCATAGTTTGTAGTTTAAACTCTATTTCCCAATTTTTAATGCAAAACTAAAATTTTATAATTCAAAATACCCCCCATCTTTATCTTAGTTCTTGCAAGCTGAAGTGATTTTGCATTGGTTTTATTCCCTGTGTTACAAATTAACAGATGTCTGCAAAAGAATTTAAAATAAGAATTTGACAGATTTCCCTGTATTCTTGTGTCTTCGTCTCTATGAAGTAAGAAGGCCAAGTTGTGTGGAGATGCTTGGTGGTGGAAGAAGGATAGTGAATGGAGAATTTATTGAGGATAAAACAAGGCAATAGAAAATCTTCAATGTTAGTCCTCTGCTCCAGCAAATGGCAGACTTAGGTTTAGAACCCAGGATCTACTCCTGACCAGTATATGAAATCATACTACTATGCTATGTCAGAATATTTTAATTTGGCTCATAGACAGGAAATGAATCTTTTTATTTCTCAACTGGTGAGTTTTTCATTGGTTTAACAATTATTTGTTACACTTACTATGTGATATATATAAATAATGCTAAGTCATGTGATACAGCAATTAAAAAAATATATATAGTCCCCATCCACAAAGAGCTTACAGAATGATGGATAAAAATAGATTTAGAAATGAACAGTGTTAATATTTTAGAAAATGAAATTGTTTTGGGATGACGTTGGTGTCTTACAGTTGTAAAGTTTACCTATTAAGCCTATGAGAGACCAGTTGACTTGAATCTATTTGAAAATTTCAAGTGGACTAAATTTTCATAAACACTTTAAAAGTTGTATTGATCACTGAGAAATATTTTCTTGTGTAGCAAATTATAAAGTTGAATGATTGCAATCTTAGGTTCAAGGATGGTGCCCACAATGTATATACTAATATTAATACAAAAGGGAAGGTGTGTAAATTTGTAAAGAAAAACAGATTCAACGTCCAGAATTATTGTACTCTTCTGTTGAAGCAGAACATACAGGAGCATGTAAATGAGAAACCATTTTTTTTCAGAGAGGCTTCGCCATTCTGTGAGTTTCTATACTCTTTCCCAAAGGGGTAGTTGAATCTTACCTTATTCCAAACCTAGGGAAGGGAGCTTTGTAGGAACTCACAGAAGCTTGGGAATGTTCCCTTTGGTTTAGGATGACAAAGATTACTGGCTTAGACCTAAAATAGCAAAAGCAACCTTGTGTAACAGAAGAGACTTGAGTACTTTGGGATTTGCTTGGATCCCAGAGTTTACTGGGGCAAGAGATGTATTTGTATTTCCTGTGTGCCATGCAAAGAGATTGCTTGGCTGCAGTCATTTTAAGCTCAGCCAAAGAATGTCATGGGACTACAAGTGCAAAAGCCTGTGAGAAATAAGCATCATGGGAGTGATGAACAGAGTTCTTGCCTGGGAAGTAGGACAATCTCTGAAGAAGCCATGAATATACTCATCAGGGAAAGGGATCCCCTCTCAGATTCTCCATACTCTGACATAGTAAAGCTAGTTTTCAATAGTATCCATCATCAATCAAATAAGAATTTTTCCTGGTTTATCCTTTTATTTCTATTCCTGGTAACTGCTTAGACTCCAGTGTCTAAAATAACGGCTAGAAATCAGAAGGAAGTAAACAAGAAGGGAGAGAAAAAGCCAATCATCACCCACCTCCATGCTCAAGTAGATCAAGTTTAATGATAGTTTCATTTCAGGAGAACTTAAGAATGTTATTAGATGACAGTCATGGAGAACAAAACAAAACAAGCCAAAACAAGAAAATGGACCTGTTTTAGATCAATTGGGATTTATTACTGGGCTGCAAGGGTGGGTTCAATATTCACAAATCTATCAATGTGATATACCACATTAATAAAAGAAAGGATAGGAACCATATGAGCATTTCAATAGATGCAGAAAAAGCATTTGACAAAGTACAATATCCATTCATGATAAAAACTCTCAGCAAAGTAGGTTTAGAGGGAACATACCTCAATATCAAAAGGCCATATATGAAAAACCCACAGCTAGTATCATCTCCAATGGGAAAAACTGAGAGCTTTTCCTCTATAGTTAGGACCAAGACAAGGATGTCCATTCTCATCAGTTATTCTACATAGTACTGGAAGTCCTAGCCTCTGCAATTAGACAACAAAAAAGAAATCAAAGGCATCCTATTTGACAAGGAAGAAGTCAAACTTTCACCA
The DNA here is from genome assembly GCF_048418805.1 of Vulpes vulpes. NCBI lineage: Eukaryota > Metazoa > Chordata > Mammalia > Carnivora > Canidae > Vulpes > Vulpes vulpes. The sequence goes on along the minus strand of NC_132784.1, from coordinate 27,725,543 downwards.
TTAACAGATGACATGATGTTCTATATAGTTTTTAACTAGAGGAATGGCAAGATGGCAAAGTATATATTTAAAGGACTAATGGGAAATCAAAATAAATGAACAATAGTTATGTCTTGATTGTATCAGAATTCATGTGCTTTACACTTATTGATTACATTTGGTAATGGCAGTGGGGATTATTATCAAGAGGGTTTCAAGAATGGATATGCAGGGATACTTTGGACTCTGTTATCAACTGGAACTGTGTGCCTCAACTGGCCCTGATATAGGATGAGTTCTATTTTGGTACTATATGACAATTATTTCCAGAAATTTACCATTTTATTAAATTTCTTTTGACCAAGGAACAGATGCAGATATCTCTCAGTAACTGGGTTTGTAATATAAATTTGATCTTTTGAATTATTTTATTGATATCCATGTTCAAATTGTTGGAAACTCTAATAAGTATAAGAAATTAGGAAGGAGCATATTACCCTCACTCAGGGCCCATTTTCATATCTACAAAGTCCCCCAAAAGCTTGGCAGTGAAGTGCAGCACATACTCCACCACTCTTGTGAAACCATCATGTCAAGAATAAAAGCACAGGATACTTCTGGTCCTTAATATATAAAAAAATAATGGGAAATATACACACACATGCCCCAAATACACTCATAGACACATTTCCTATTTGCACATATATATGCAGTTAGGGCATTCTAAGAGCAGTTGTTAATTTAATTTACAGTGTTTGACTCCCCTTTGAAAGGTTTATTAGAAAAATCAATTCCAGTTAAAATTGCAAGTCTCAGAATTAATATTATGAGGTGTTTGGGACCTTGGCAAGATTCCTTAATTTTTCTGAACTTTAAGTTTTCTTTAGTAAAATTTGTACAATTAAATAAATATGCCCAATTCACAGACTTGCTGTAATTAAACTAACTGAGAAATAAAATTCCCTGGAATATAGTAGGGTTTTGACGGACAGTCATATTTTTTCTTATCTTTCTTACCATTTTTAGAGTAGGAGGAAAAAATGAAACAAAAATGTATGAACCAGTCTGTCAAACAAGGATAAATACCGTATGATTTCACTCATATATAGAATTTAAGAAACAAAGAAAATGAGACAGAGAGGGATAGATTGAGAGAGAGAGGGAGAGAGAAAAGCCAAGAAACAGACTCTTAACTATAGAGTACAAACTGATGGTTACCAAAGGGGAGGTGGGTGGAGGGATGAGTGAAATAGGTGATGGGAATTAAGGAGGGAATTTGCAATAAGCACTGGGTGATGTATCAAACTGTTGAATCCCTATATTGTACACTTGAAACCAGTATAACACTGTATGTTGACAATACTCAAAATAAAATAATAAATAAATAAAATAAAATAAAATAAATAAATAAATAAAATATAAAATTAAATTAAATTAAATTAAATTAAATTAAATTAAATTATGAGCTAGAAGAAGGTAACCTTCAATTCCATGCTACTTCCTACCACATTTCCTTTTGGTGGATCTTTCTTTCTTATCTTCCATGGGTTATATATTTGAAGGCTCTCCTCTGGTTATGCAAAGCAAGCTGTATAGTTTCCTTCTGGAATACAATGGGATAGTAGGCACACTCATTAGTTGTGTCACGTTATGATTACAGTAGACATCACTGAAGGCATCAGAATTGAGTTTCTCATTGGCAAGTTTTTTTTTTTCTCTTTCTTTTCTTTCTTCTTATTGTTTTACTTTTGGAGAACATCTTTCCCAGTTTTGACTCACTTTAATAGTAACCAAACCTATGCTTTCAAAAAAAAAAAAAAAAGTTTGCAAATGGGTTAATCAATAGCCTTTCAGTTCATTTCATTCATATATTTATGTAAAATGTATGAGTCCAGCAAACTGTACCAAAAGAGCAATGTAAAGGAGGAAAAGTGAGGTTTCCCCATTTTATTGGCTTTTCTGAAGGCTAATAAAATGGGAAATCTGATATACTGCCATACAAAACTTAGTACCTCATCCATTTTATTAAGGGGATCCTCTGCTCCTAGTAGAACTTATGTTGAGAGAAGACAACAGAGAAGTTGTAAAATAGCAATCATTAGACAAAGTGAATCCTAGTATAAAGTTTAGGTACAGAAATTTAAAATAGCTCTTTTGGATGGGGGATGGACTCTTTTTTTTTTTTTTTTTAATCTCTATTGATTTTATTGGTCTTCATTGATTGACAGCATCTGATGAACCTGTCATGAATTGCTAAGAAACCACTACAGGAATGTGTGGTTTTCCAAGGTTTTATATTCACAGTATTTGCTCATTCCATGATTTCTTTTCTTCTTCTTTTTTTTTTTTTTTTTAGCTCAGTGCACTTAAAGCACTTTTATTTAGAATTTCAATAACTCATTTGAAATGTGTACTTCAAATGTTGTGTAGAAAGTAGAAAGTAGTGCTTCTTACAATCAAGAACATGGGTTTAGAAGGTAGATGATTCTAAGTTTAATCTCTAGTTCTGTTATGAAATTGCTACCACCTCTTTAGGCAATTTTTTTAACCAATCTGAATCTCAGTCTCCTCATGTGTAAAACGAGAGTATTTCCTTGGCTGAACTGTTGAGTGAAACAAATGCAATTATGTTTGAAAAGTGTTCAACATGAGGTCTGATGAATAGGTCTTAAAACCTTTCTTAGTAAATATCATATCATTTAATATAAATAGCTACCAGTATTACATAAGGATATCTTTATATCATATATATATATATATATATATATATATATATATATATATCCCATTACACTAGAACTTCCAGAACTTTTTAAGACTAAGGGCAAAATCAGATCACCAGGATGCCTGGGGCACTACATGACACACTGGAAAGAGAACAGGCTCATTTGCTTCTGCCCCACTTAGATGCCTAATCTTGGGAAATGACTTTTTCCTCTGATTCCCAGTTTCCTCATCTGTAAAATGAAAATAATATCCCTCCCAAGAATTGCTTTTGGAATTAAATAAAGGGATGCCTCCCAGTGAGAAAGTACTTCATACCTGGTAACAGTTATTATTCGAGGAATGGTACGCTCTCTTAATACAAATAGATCTCTGATCATTGCACTAACATACATCAGACTTTCTTTTTCAAATATTCTTTCACACATACCATCTCACTTTATCCATGCAGCAACTTCAACAGTTGGCATGAAAGGAATCATCCTTTATCTTGTAGATAAGAAATCTGAGGTTGTGAGAGACTTATGTTTCCTCTTGTCACATAGCACAGTTGCTGTAGAACTAGACCTAAGAATCCGGTGTCTCACTCTCCACCCTTGAATGATTTTTAGGATAACTTATTGCAATTCAATTTCAGAATGGCTAAAGCCTTCTATGTTTTGGTTCATTTAAGGACCTTAAGTCTGAGCTTCCCTCTTCTCACCCCACACGTTGAAAAAGAAAGGAAAAATCATAAGAGTTGTTTAGCCACTTCCCCTAAAAATTTGGTATCATATTTTGATTTAAAAAGTCATTTGCAAATGTAATTAGCTTCAAAAAATGTGTCTAGAGAATTATTAAACCTGATTTTGTTTGTGTTTATTTGATGAATAAAATGACTTTGAAGGTAGCTGTAATATGACTTTTCAAACCCTATTTTGTGTTTTTACAATACAGACTTGAATGTGCCTGTATTTTTCCACTGCAGGTGAATTTGATATTCAAAAGAATGAGAAGACTAATGGTTCTGATTAGAGTGAAGCAGAAAGTGAGGAGGATGTGTGAATTTCCCCACACAGACATTTAGCCAGATAATTTCAGCTTGGGTGTCTGTTACTTTATTTTATTTAAAACAAAATTGGCTGTGTTTCTGGAAATCCATGACTTAACCATATACTTCAATCTTTACCTGGACTAATGTAATTTTCATACACCTAAGAACAAGTTAGTAAGATAGGGCACACACAAAGCATGCATTTTCAATGAACAGATTACCGTGCTCCTTCACCTCAACATTTTCTGATCCATACAGATGTCTCCATATTAGTATCTTTGCATCTATGCAAAGCAGATATTTTTATGGCATGCTCTGCATGTATTTAGTTCATCATTTTTCAATTGTGACCCATTTAACAAATTTTATGTGAAAAAGAAATATTTGGTGATCCAAGATATTTGTGTGATGCTGGGATAAATGATCTAAGTTTCTATCTAAGCAGGGGAAAGTATTAAAGATGGTCAATATATTTTTTACCAGGAATCACTCTTACATAAAGCTTTTATTCTTTGTACTTTTCCACGAGATGTACTTTGGTAGATCTTATGTGGACTTTGCATAGTGAAGATTTTATTTAATAGTTCTGAACCTCACTTTTCTATTTTCTGTGCTGTAAAAGACTTGTGGAGGATGAACTCTTCTGAGTTCCTCTGGGACTTTACCAGCTTTGGTACTGAAAAGCCCTTCATCCCAGAAAAATACTGAGGTCTCCGCACCCTGAGCTGGTTGGTCACCCATGCTAAGCTTGATGCCTATTATGTAATTTGATACTGAAAGTGTGATTATCTTAAAAATGCCTATAAATGCTTTGATATCTCTCCTATCAGGAGGCAGAGTCTAAGGTCCCTTCTTTTGAACATGGTCTGGCATTGTGCCTTGCTATGTGAATTCTGAGGTTAGAAAAGAAGAGGTGATTCATTTCCCTTCTACCTGACTTTACGTCTTGGGACACACGCCTTTGGAATCCCGAGACACCATGTAAAAACTCTGGCTCTCCTGAAGCTTCCATTCTGAAGAGGCTACATAGAAATAGAGGTGCCTTAAGAGTCCCATCTATTCCATTTCAAAGTCTTTGGGTATCCCCAGTCCAGGTGCCTGTCAAGGGAGCCTACAAACCTGTGAGATGACTTTGGTTCAGCTACCACTGACTGAAAATATGCAACATCTCAGCAAGAACTGCCTACCTGAGCATGGCTAACTTCTAATAATGTGAGAAATAGAAACAGTAAATGAGAACTGTTCCTTTCATTACTAGGCTTATTACATAGCATAGATAACTGGAACAATACCAGAAATATCATCCATTTTATCACCTTGAGAAGATACTTTTCAAGTTACCAGGGTCTCATTAAATGTTTTACAAATATTTATTGAAGGAATATCACTTTATAAATCACAAGGTACAGACTCATACACAACTTAAAAGCACAATTACAGTCAATCAATATTTATAGTGTATTAGTGTTATGCATTTATTTGTTATTTATGTGCTTTATAAATGTGCACATGTGCGCATGCATATATATTCATATGTAAGTGTGTGCACATATGTAATATATGTATATATGTGTGTGTATGTATATAGATGTACATATACATGTATTTAAATATCTCAAACTTTGATGTGTTGCTTTATGTTCTTTTGATTATATTACCACATATTAAAAAATAATTTATCATAAGGAAGTATAAGAAATAAAGAGCAGAACAAAAGCGAAAAAGGCATTGAAAGAAGGAAAGGAAGGAAGAAAAAAAGGAAGGGTGGGAGGGAGGGAGAAAAAGACAGGAATCTCACTTATATAGCTAGTTCTCTCTTTTTAAAAACAATAAATATTTATTTATTTATTTATTCATTCATTCATTCATTCATGAGAGACACACAGAGAGAGGCAGAGACACAGGCAGAGGGAGAAGCAGGCTCTATGCAGGGAGCCCGATGTGGGATTCGATCCCGTGACTCCAGGATCATGCCTTGAGCCAAAGGCAGATGCTCCACCATTGAGCCACTCAGGCGTCCCCCCAAAAATTTTATTTTAATTCAATTTGCCAACATATAGTATAACTCCCAGTACTCATTTCATCATGTACCAGTTCTCAAGACAACCTAAAAAAATATGCTGAAGGGGTCTAATGAGGAGAATAAAAATTACAGAGCAGTTTTTATGGTTTTCTAGAAGTTGGTTTGGATGTGAATTGGATTAGTTCATTTCCCTTGAGCATTTGGATTCTCTGCCATTAATTTAAATCACCAATGTGTCTCCACTTCTGCTTCTACCACCACCAATTAACTGTTTTGTTTTGTTTTTTTCTTATTGCCTTAGCTTCTGCTTACCCATTATGTCTGTTTACTCATAGCTTTGACTTCCTAAATGGTCATGATCTCTTGCGGCCTTTGTATCCTTTCATGTTCTTTTCACATGTAACTTAGATTCAAATTTCCTTGAGAGAAAATGTAATTAGTCCAATTAATGACCATCACCCTTTTTTGTACGGATCCTTCATGTCAAGCCACCCCACACCTCACACATAATCACTGCCAAATCTAGAGAGAGTCTGCTTGTGTCACATGCCTACCTGGCCCAATCAGCTCTGGTCAGAGAGAGCGAGGTTACCTCTACATCACATGGGTGCTTTGGGCGGCCCCCTTAACAGTGAGCTGTTTGGATGGTTTTGAAGAAGGAGCTGTAAAAATGGCAAAGTCCAGGGTCAGCCTTCCTAGAGCACATGAAAACATAAACATCACATCTCTGGCTTGCATATCTTTCCTGTTATCACCACCTGGGTTATCATTATATTGTATTACA